>NW_023330542.1:0-84442 GCF_011100685.1 Canis lupus familiaris
TAGGCTTCAACCATCAGTCAGTAGAGACTGGAGCCCATCGTGGACACAGGGACCCCAAGAAGAAACATCCTTAATGATCTGGGGTAAATACTCTTGATGGAGAGGGCTAGAATCCAACAAATAGCAATCAATGAGGAATTGAAAGCCAAGGAGGAGCAGAACAAAGAGGAAATATGATAGGCAAGAGGCAGAACAATTCAGGGAAGGCTGGACACCAGGGGCTACTAGAGGCTAAAAGAAACATGGTAAGATATACAGATGTGTATTTGTGCACACCCACACCCACATACACATAGTCACATATGTGGTCTCTCATAGTCTCTGTAATATCTCTAAGTAGAAGTACATATAGACACACACATGTACACACACACGTGCGCGCGCGCACACACACATGCCTCAACCACATACTAGTAGGGTTCATACCACACCAAGTGACCTGGGTGTTATGGAATTAACATCCATTGAGGATCTGGGAAATCCCAGAGTTCTTCCCATGCCTGGAGGCAGTAGACTTCCCTCACACAGTCTCTCTGGCTCTGATTCTTTTTCATCTGATAAGTGGTTTAGTTATTTAATAACCTTGCACCGTCATAGATAGGGCTCTTTTTCTGACTTACTATCAACCCAGATGTGAACTCTGACTCTTTCCTTTATCCCCTAAAAATGTGAAAATACCAGTACTACTTTCAAGAAAAGTCTGTGTTCATATAACTGAATTAAGGCCTTAGAGACTAGGAGTTGGGAGAAGCTTAGAAAACAGAAAGAGGCAAAAAATCATGTGTTGTCTTAATTATGCCTGTTCTTAAACATACTTTGGCCTCCACTCCACTACGGGTATCTTTCCATTGGCTGCTTTATGCTGGGCAATGCCCAGCCTTACACAGTCTCACTGTTTCCTTGCTGCCTTTCCTCTTTCTCATCTGTGGACTTCACTTCAGCCTTCCCACAGGACCCCTGGAAATTCTGAATTCTCAGTCTCACTGGTAGACCAGATCTTTTCTCTCTCCCTTATCTATAAAACTTCATTCCTGTTTCATACTATCTTCCTAAAACCTACCAACAATTTCAACAAAGAGAAAAGTCTTATATTTTCTAACCAGATTCACTCTCCTTAGAAAACAGTTATAATTAAAAAAAAAAAAATGTGTTGGCATTTGTTTAAAAATATGGCATGTTACAAACTCTCTACCAGAAATTTTCTTTGCATTAGCTCATTGGTTCTCTCACACATGCCCCCAAAAGTTATTTTTATATTATCTTTATTGTAGATGGACAAAACTGAGGACAAGAAGGATGAGGTATTTTTCAGAAGGCCACGCAGGTAATAGGTGGCAGAACCAGGGTCTGATTCCTCAAGCAGTTTCTTGGTTGCTCTAGCACACATACATGTGTGCACACCACACTCACGTATAAGATGATAAAGAATTGGAGGATTCTATGAAACGTGGTTTAAACCAGATTAAAACATTGAATTAAGATTTGAGGGGCAAGAAAAGAGACATTGGGAACTCACGCTCCAAAACTGAGCCAGGAAGGTATCTTATAGGAACAGCGGGAGAGTAAGGTGGGGGAAGTTTGCAGTTTTTCTCCCCTGCCACATTTTCTAAGTAGTTCTATTCCAAGTGGGGAGCAGCTACCTTGGGTTCCCATAGAGGGAGGCAGGGAGCGGCTGCCAGTCACTACCAGTCACAGGTCACAGGACCATGTGGGTGGCATGAGGCAGTACTGTCATGCTCAGGTCCTGTCTCACAGGCTGGGACAGAGCCAAAGCCAGGATAAAAGGGCCTCAGGGTCAGAGTGGCTCCATACACTCCTCTCCTGAGGTGCTTACAGACTTACTGCACTGGTAAGTATCTCTTGGGAGGGAGCTTAGACCAGAGCAGAGGGGCAAGTGAGAGAGGGTTGGGGGCTGGAGGCCATGTGGGGAGGGGGAGAGAGGCCTCGTGAAGACTAAAGGAAAACATGGATGGGAGGTACATGCTGAGTCCCTGAGAGAAGAGTGGACAGCAGTGCCTCTGTGTTGTACCAAACTGAGCTCTAGCTGTCAAGGTTCTCAGGTCAGAGGGAATAGAAGCACTGGCCATCAGGCTCTGCTAGAACAGCTTTAACAAGATGTTACATTTGAGAGTAAAATCATAAATTGTGACCATCTTTGCCAAGATGAGCCGGTAATTCTCAACCAACAGAGAAAGAATTAATCTGAGGATGCTTTGGGTAGCTCTGAATCCCACATATCTATGGATCTGAAATGGAATTGGGTGTCTGTTGAGGAAGTCAGAGACACCAAGATCAGAATCACTGTGCTAAGATACAGGATGAGGCTTCAGGTGTGCTAGAAATGGCAGGGTATCACACTGCAGCTGGGGTGTCCGAACTCGGATCCCCTACCTGCACAAACATACCATTCTTGAGCTGCCGCAGTAAGAAAGTATGCATGTGGGAACAGCCAGCCTACCAGACCATCTATTTCTATCTACATGTCCTAGAACAAAATGATCTAGGAAGTAACAGTTCCTAATTTTCTTTCTTTGAGAGAATACTTACATTCTGATCTGGTTTCCAGGCTGGCCAGTTTGAGAGTTCTGGTTGACAAGATAGAAAAAATTACCACCTTCATTACCAGATAATTAATCATGATAGATTTTGTTTCATACTGGTTTTGCCTCCATCTCCTTCTTTTGAAAGACAGAATAATCCCTGCCTACCTTAAAATAGAAATTGTGAGACGCAAAGGACATAGTGGGAGAAATATGCCTAAGTATTAGAAATAATGAAACTTCCAGGGTGGAATTATCAAGGACTCCATTTAAACAGTTCATCAAATAAAGGCACTAGAAATGATACTGAGAGCAGGAAGGGGTGGGGCAGGGGGGGCTCTGTCCTGGGTCTGACTCACTGTGTGACTCTCCTCCAGGTACTGACCCTGCCCACTGAGATGTCCTGCCAGCAGAACCAGCAGCAGTGCCAGCCCCATCCCAAGGTGCCCCACCCCCAAGTGCCCACCCAAGTGTCCCCCAAAGTGCCCCCAGTCTCTTCTTGCTGCAGTGTCAGCTCTGGGGGGCTGCTGTGGCTCCAGCTCCGGGGGTGGCGGCTTCTCTGTTGCTCCAGCTCTGGGGTGGCGGCTGCTTGGCTCAGCTTCTGGGGGTGGTGGCTGCTGCCTGAGCCACCACAGGCTACACAGGTCCCACCGCCAGAGACACCAAGCTCAGGCTGCATGCAGCCAGCCCTCGGGGGGCTCTGGTTGTTGCAGTCAGCCCTCGGGGTGCTCGGCTGCTGTGGAGGGGGCAGCAGTCCAGTCATCTGGAGGCTGCTGCTGAAGTCAACCCTGACCCCCTCTTCTCCTGACCCTCCCTGAATGGTGGGAGAGATCTGAGTAACCTTTGGAGCTCTGGCCAGAGGATCCCTCAACGTGGTTTCCAGAAAGCCGAAAAATGTTTCTCTAACAATTCAGTATCCTGACCTCATTCCACCTATCAGTGGCTTGCCCTGGGAATCCCAAAGCATAGACCTCATGTCCCTCTGCAACTTCTATTATTGCATTCTGTTGAATTGAAACAATAAAACAGAATCTGTTCAGTAACTTGGCATAGAGTGATTCATTTCCTGTTTTTGTCACCATTGCTCTCTCCTCTGTTCTCTCCTGGTGGCTTCAGAGGCATCAATAGACAGAAAACAGGGTCAACTACAGAGGGACATTTTTAATGCTTTTCTATGTTTGCAATCTTCCCTAATTCTTTGTTTTCACTTTTACTTTTTTGAAAGACTTTATTTACTAATTGGAAAGACAGAGAGAGAGAGAGCATGGGCAGGTCTCTCTGATAGTGGATGTTTTCTTGTGTCTGTTGGCCAACTGTATGCCTTCTTTAGAAAAGTGTCTATTCATGTTCTCTGCCCATTTTTAAATCAAACTGTTTTTTTTCTAATGTTGAGTTGTACAAATTTCTTAGATATTTTGGATATTAACCCCTTATCAGAAACATCGTTTCTTCTCTCATATATGTTCTTTCATTCAGTAGATTGCTTTTTTATTTTGTTAATTGTTTCTCTTTTTGTGCAAAAGCTTGATGTTAGTCCCAATAGTATTTTGCTTTTGTTTCCCTTGCCTTAGGAGATGCATCTAGAAAAATGTTGCTATGGTCAATGTCAGAGAAATGATTATCTGTGTTATCTTCTAGGATTTGTATGTTTTCTGGTCTCACATTTATGTCCTTAGTTCATGTTTAAAAATTATTTGTTTTAGAGAGAGAGAGAGCACACGAGTGCAGAGAGGAGAAGGTTAGAGGGAGAAGGAGAGGGAAACTTCATCAGATTTCACACTCAGTGCAGAGCCTGACACGGGGCTTGATAATCACCACTCAGATCAGAACCCAAGCAGACACCATGAGTCGGATGCTTAACGGACTGAGCCACCCAGATGCCTCTGTCTTTAGTCTGTTTTGAGTTTATTTTTGTGTATGGTGTTAGAAAGTGGTCCAATTTCATCCTTTTATATGTAGCTATTCAGTATTCCCAGCACTATTTATTGAAAAGACTGTCTTTTTTCCATATTGTACATTCTTGCCTCCTTTGTCAAAGAATAATTGATCGTATAAGCTAGGGTTTAATTCTAGGCTCTCTATTCTATTCCATGTATCTATGTGTCTGTTTTTGTGCCAGTCTCATACTGTTTTGATTACTACAACTTTGCAGTATATCTTGAAATCTGGAATTGTAATACTTCCAGCTTTGTTTTTCTTTCTCAAGATTGCCTTGGGTATTCAGGGCTTTTGTGGTTCCCTAAAAATCTTATAATTATTTGTTCTAGTTTTGTGAAGACTGTTGTTGGTGTTTTGATAGGGATTGCACTCAATCTGTAGACTGCTTTAGGTAGTATGGATATTTTAACATAAACTAATGTAACATTGTGTGTCAACCATACTCAAATAAAATTTTAAAAATCTTTTAATACTTGGTAATAAATGAATAATTTTGAATTATTACCACCATTTCAAAATATGGAAGGCAGTAAAAATAACGTCATGAGAATTCAAATCTTTTTCTCTAAGATCAGGTTTAAGGCAAGGATGTCCCCTCTCACTACTCCTTTTCAACATAGTACTAGAAGTTCTGGTTAATACAATAGGATAATTAAGAGTATACAGATTGGGAAGGAAGAAATAAACTATTTTGTTTGCAGATTATATGATAATCTACGTAGAAAATCTGAAAAAAAATTAACAAAAAACCTCCTGGCTCTAATAAGGAATTATAGCAAGACTGAAGGATACAAAGATTAATACATAAGAATCTATCATTTTCCCATATACCAGTGAACAAGTAGAATTTGAAATTAAAAATGCAATACCATTTACATTAGCACCACTCCACAATAAAATACTTAGGTATAATCTGACAAAATATGTGTAAGATAAATATGAGGAAAACTACAAAACTCTGATGAACAAAATCAAACAGAACTAAATAAATGGAATGGTATTCCATGTTCATGGATCAGAAGAATCAATATTGTCAAGATGTCAGTTCTTCTCAACTTGGTCTATAGATTCAATGTGTTCTCAGGCAAAATCCCAGCAAATTATTTTTTGGTTATCAAGAAACCGATTATAAAATTCATATGGTAAGGCAAAAGATCCTGAATAGCCAACACAGTATCAAAGGAAAAAAATAAAGTTGTAGGACTGACACTACCCAACTTTAAGACTTACTATAAAGCTACATAATCATGACTATTTGACATTAAGAAAATAGTGGATAATAGATCAATAGAACAGAACAGACACCCAGAAATATAGTCAATTGAACTTTGACAAAAGAGCAAAAGTAATATAATGAAACAAAAGTGGTCTTTTCAACAAGTAATGCTGGAAAAAGGGGGTATCTACAAGCAAAAAGAAAAAATCAATCTAGACACAAACCTTATAGCTTTCATAAAAATTAGCTCAGAATGGATTACAGACCTAAATGTAAAATCAAGTATTATAAAACTCCTGGAAGATAACTATTGAAGAAGACCTAAACTAACCCGGGTTTGGTGATTACTTTTTATTTTATTTTATTTTTTATTTATATTAAAAAAGATTTTATTTTATTCATGAGAAGCACAGAAAGAGAGGCAGAGACATAGGCAGAGGGAGAAGCAGGCTCCTGGGGGGAAGCCCAATGTGGGACTCCATCCCAGGACCCCGAGACCATGCCCTGAGCCAAAGGCAGACACTCAACAACTGAGCCATCCAGTCATCCTAAGGTGATGACTTTTTAGAAACAACACTAAAGCTACAATACAGGAAAAAATAAGTGATAAGCTAGCCTTGATTAAATTAAAAGCTTTTTGCTCTGCAAAAGACAAAGTTAAGAAAGTGATAAAACAAATCACAGACTATGAGAAAATACTTGAAAAGACACATATGATGAAGGACTATTATTCAAAACATATAAATAACTCTTAAAACTCAACAATAAGACAGCAAACAACTTAGCTTAAAAAAAAAAAAGGACAATAGACCTTACCAAACACCTCACCAATGAAGGTATACATAACTAATAAGCATGTGAAAAGATACTCCACATCATATGTCATCAGGGGAATACAAATTAAAACAATGGGATACCACTGTACACCTATTAGAATGCCCAAAATCTGGTACACTGGCAACAGCAAATACAGATAAAGAGATGCAGCAACAGGAACTCTCATTTATTGCTGGTATGAATGCAAGATGGTACAGCCATTTTGGAAGATGGTTTAGTGGTTCCTTATAAAAAAGTAAATGTACTCTTATCATATGATCAACCAATTTTATAGTATTTAACCAAAGGAGTTGAAAACTTGTGTAGATGCAAAAACCTGCACACAGATATTTAGAGCAGCTTTCTTCACAATTGCCAAATCTTAGACACAACCACCATGTCCTTCAGGCAGTAAATGAATAAATGAACTGTGATATATCCAGACAATGAAATGTTATCTGGCACTATAAAAGAAAGTTGTCAAGCAATGGAAAGACATGAAGGAACTATAAATATGTATCACTAAATGAAGGAAGACAATCTGAAACAGCTATATGCTGTATGATGCCAGCTATATGACATAGGGAAAAGACAAAACTGTGGAGACAGTGAAAGGTCAGTGTTTCTTTTTATCTTTTGAGATCAGAGTGTTGTTGAAGGATAGGATAGGAGAGATGTGATCGGCAGAACACCAAGGATTTTCAGGGCAGTGAAAATACTCCCTATAATACCATAATTATGGATAGATATCATACATTTGTCCAAACCTATAGTATGTATTCCAAGAGTAAACCGTAATGTAAACTATGGACTTTAGATGACAAGAAGGTGTCAATATAAGTTCATGGATTGTAACAAACGTACCACTCTTGTGGGGAAAGTTGATAGTGGGGAAGTTATGCATAGATGGGCACAAAGGGTCCCTGAGAAATCTCTGTACCGTCCTCTAAGTTTTTCTGTGAACCTAAAACTGCTCTAAAAAAAGATAAAGTTCAATAAATAACTTGGGAAAATAGATCACAAATGACAGTTATAGGACCAGTGTCCTTTTTTTTTAGGACCGGTGTCCTTAATAAACACATGGTTCATGCAAATTAACAGTAAATAAACATTCCTGTAAAAGATTTGGAAAAGTTGCAAATGATGAATTCTTGAAAAAGAGAAATAAGGGCACTCGGGTGGCTCAGTCAGTTAAACTCTGTCTTTGGCCCAGGTCATAATCCCAGGGTCCTGGGATCAAGCCCCACATCGGGTTCCCTGCTCAAGAGGGAATCTGCTTCTCCTACTCCCTCTGCCCCTTCTCCTTCTGCTTATGCGCTGCGCTCTCTCTATATATCTCCCACTAAATAAATAAATAAATGAATAACAAAGACAAAATCTTTTTAAAAAAGGGAAAGAAAAAGAGAAGAAAGAAAAAAATATTTATAGTTACCGTTGAAATTAATTTGGAAAATGATTCTACCTTGCTCATAAAGAAGAAACTGAATTCATTTTTTAGGAGGTAGCTCTCAAGTTCATAATACATTTCAAAAATTAGCTCACAAAACTCATTGTTGTTACAAAATTCACCAGGTGATGTGCAAATGGTCACTTATGATTTGTTCTTGAGAATGCAAATTAGCATAAAGATTTGGGTGACTCATTAACTCTCAAATATATTTATGGGGCAGATGAATTAAGCTTAAATGAATGTACCATTCATAACATAACATAAACATTCTATGACTTTGAGTCAAAAAAGTTAAAAAAAATAAAAATGAAAGAAAAGAAAGAAAAGAAATGAATTATTACACTGTAATAATTCAGAAGTAGTGGGAGAGCCCAGCATAGTTGAGATAAATATGAGGTACATATGAAAAAATTAGTAGCAAGACTCAGAAAAATGTAACTTTAAAAGATGTTATTTAAAATAGTAACTGAATTTTCGCCTAGACTCTAAGAATATTGCTTCCTCATTTATAATTTAATTTAATATAATTTAAAGGGTTTGTAAAGATGGAAAAAATAAAGATTGCAAATTTGCTTGGTGCTGACTTAGAAGCACGGAAAAAACGGAGAAAACCTAGTTTCTCAGTCTGCATTGTTTCTGTTAGATCTCAGTGATGCTTCCTTCATTCCATGAGATGTTTCCATTCCATGAAAACATTCCATGAAAAGTTGACGATGGTGCTGGGAAAAGAGGTTTTGTGGATGCAGTCTTTTTTTTTTAAGATTTTATTTATTTATTTATTCATGAGACTCACACACACACACACACACACAGAGGCAGAGACACAGGCAGAGGGAGAAGCAGGCTCCATGCAGGGAGTCCGCGTGGGACTCAATCCCAGGTCTCCAGGATCATGCCCTGGGGTCTGAAGGTGGCGCTAAACTGCTGAGCCACCCAGGCTGCCCCTGGATGCAGTCTTTTGAGGGCCACTCAGATAAAGAAGCTGGCACCTGACCACCTCCATTGCTACATCTGTGCTCTGAGTGGGGAGACAAGGTTTCTCCACTACAACATGAGAGGAGTGGTGCTGGCTATGGGGAGGGGTGTCAATGCCAACTGTGGACACCAGTCTTACTTACTCCGTATCCTCTCTACATGAGTAAAATGGTATTCCACCTAGTGCTTGACTGCATTGTGTTTTCTTTGGCGAGTCTGATACTGAGATGAAGTGGGCAGCAGTATTTAGAGTGCTCTCCTGGGGTTGGTACCCTGGGCATGGTACTCTGCTTGACAAAAAGAAGACAGGTGCAACAGACACTTTGACAAATGGAAAACCTCAGAAAGCCAATGCTTCGCTCGTCAAATGTTTATATATTGGACTGTTAATAAAGCCGTGAGATTTTCAGCTAAAGCTTAAAATCTTGTCTTCATAGTACAACTATGCTGCTGACTCACTGCCTACATCTAAGTCAGGTCAGTTGACGGTTTGGGCGTTGCCCTGCATAGAGGCAGAGGCATGGATCAGATGGCATCTCAACCCCATCATCCCACAAATCAGGAGCAGGAATCCATGTCCTGATCGCTTCTGCATTACCAAGTCCACTGGGACAGCATGAATGTTGGCTCCAAGCTGCTCAGGAGCTTCCCTGGTATAATCTGAAACTAGCTTCTATCGACATAGGGCAAGGAGAGAGCAAAGAAAGCCTCAGGCCACTACAGATTTGTAGACAGCAGGTTTGATGAACAAGGAAACTTAAGAGGCTAGAACTGGGCAGATGCAAGACAGATAAATCTCCATACCTTCCCTCCAAATCTTCACTGGGCTCAGTCATATATCTAGGTGGTCTCAATGCCACATCCCCATCTCAAGGCTGTGTCCTTAGAGCAGCCTCTGGGAGCATGGAAGGAACTAGAATCCACATGTCAAGGACGGGGAAGGGGCAAGAAGTCTTTAATTATCAAGGTCCATGTAGCTCATGGGTCAAACAGCAGTCACATCCTCTTGATGACTTCTCCCAACAGAAGACAACAAAAGTCATACCCAGGTGAAACAGGGGAAGATCTCTTAGCACAATGTGGCCAACACACCTCACTGAACGTGTTTCAGATAGTGGTCTCCTATGGGAGTGAACTCATTCATCAGGAATAGGTATTTGTGACTTGAAAAGTCAATGCTACTGCTAGTAATAGGATTTTAAGACCATTAACTACTCACTCTGCATAGCCCTATATGAATCAATGGAGGTAAACAAATATAGGACCCAAGCCATAACGTAAAGTAAGTTGCTATAATCTCATTTGAGTGATATGTCACGTGATGCATAACACAAGAGGTGGGATTTGAGTGTCCCCATCATGATAGGACAACAGAATGACATGCAATGTAGGGGAGGGCATAGTCAAAGTTTGGAACTAATATCCATCAGTAGTTTAAGAATATATCTAGTACAGGTGACCAATGTAATAATTCAGATAGAAGAAATATTCATGATTCACAGTAGCATTTTGGGATGCCTCCCGTAAATAGTGTGCAATTCTGAAAAAGATGTTGTTAGTGGTTTGGTGTTATTTATGGGGATGGGAGAGATTATAATGGATCTCATAGTGGAACAGAATCAGGGGCCAGCCCTCCAATCCCAGTCTTGGGCTCTGCCTCCAGCCTGCGAGACAAGACCTGGGCAGGAGGGGACAGCCTCCTGCCATCCACATGATCCTGTGACAGGTGATGACTGGCAGTGCCTCCCAGTCTCCCCACAAGGCCCAGGACATTGCCACCAACAGTGCCACTTCATTCTTATAGCTGCCTGTTCCTCACATAGCCTTCTTGGAGTCTAGCAACTCCCCCCCGCCCCCAACCCCTCCTGTCTTAACGCCCTGATGTGTCTGCTTTGAATGAAAACCCACAGAAACCTCTATATGTCTCTGCTTCTGTCCCTGCCATGCTGGCAGATCCTGTGTGTATGCGTGTATGCAAATGCATGTGTGTATGCACGGGTGTGTGCCTGCGTGTGCGTGTACCTACGTGTTCACACCATCACAGTGAAAAGCCTGGATTAGAAGTGAGTAAGATCCACCTGGGACAGAATCCTGGTCCTGCCAGTCATTAGCCATGTGATCTTGTGAAAATCACCTAACTTTTCTCAGTTTTGGTTTCCTCAACGTTGAAGCAGGAGACAGAAATGACTCTCAATGGTGTCATGAGGGTCAGTAGAATCATGGGAGGGAAGCACAGTGGACACTCACATGTGAACTATCTATCCATCAATAATTAAAAGGGAATGGATTGTTTTCAGAGCACAGCTATTTTCCATCTGACTTTTTAAATGACCATTTTTTCCCACTGAGGTCTTTCATACATTTTCATATAGCAATACTCCTGAGGAGGAGACAGAGAGAAAAGCTGCACTGCTTTGCATGGGATGATGAGAATCTGTCTTATAGGCCGGAGGAGGGTGAGCCTGTGGATGAGAAAGCACGAAGGGGGAGAGACAGCGAGAGGGTTCCAGGCTGGGTGTATGTGGGAGAAGGCCCCACGGAGAGGAAGCCCCAAGGCCTAGGAGGTGGGAAGACCTTATAGAACAGGAGGGCTTGGGACTCATTCAGTAGGAATCTCCAGTGTCGCTGCTTTGCTTCTACATGGACACAAGGTTCTTTGAAGGAATTTGGGGGAACGTTTTTAGGAGAGTAAGATAAAGACTAATGTCAATGTGGCATGTAGCAGGTGTTCCTTCCATGTCTGGAGGGCAACATATCTAAAAAAATAAGCAAATTAATTAGATAAAGACAAATAGACCTGGATAATTGTGAGAAGAAAGTCCTCCCTCCAGAAGTCTCCACAATACTTCTCCAGAGCCTGAGATGAGCCCGATATGACTCAATAATATCTATCCCTGGGTCCTAACAGGCAAGGAGAACCAACAGCTGGTGAAATGTATGTGCGTACATGACTGTCACTATGTTAGGCTCTTTAACTGATGTATGCGTGTGTGTATTACATATGTGGATAATTCTATATATTATGTAGACATAGAGATGTAGATATAAACACAGATACAGATAAAAGGAGAGAGAGAGAGAGAGAGAGAATCCACCTTGTCTGTTACTCTAACCATCAGATATCTCAGAGTACGTGGCCTTCTGTGGTGCTCCACTGCCACTCATCTGTCATGGTTTCTCCTTAATGCACTGGGGAGAACACATGCTTCTCTCTACCATCCCCCACTCCAGGAAAAATTGCCCGTGACCTTAAGAGAGCCTCATCCAGGGCTCCACTGTGTTCAGGGTCAAGGCCAGCATTTTTTAGGGACAGTCAAGGCTCTGTGCAGCATGACTCTGTACAACTATTCCAGTTTCTGTTGGCTTCCCAAGAACTGGCACATTGGCTATACTGTAAACATGTCTCTCCCTACCCCATTCCTAGGCTTTACACCATGATATTTTCCTTTCTGAGACGATGCAGTTCAAGTCTCATTTGCTCAGTATCCTTTATGTAACATTGTCTTACATAGGAGTTCTTAATAAATCCTTTTACAACACAACTGTGTCTCATATTTCTCATTCCCCTTCAGCAACTAGTACACGCTTGCGCATGTATGCGTGGTTAATAGACCTTTAAAAGCCTTTCACTAGCATTAACACTGACTTGGAAGTGTGTGAACAGCCATTCCTGATGATTCCAGTCACCCTCATGAGAGATCATGCTCCAAGATAGGCCTAGTGACATGTGATGGCCACGCCCCTCTTCAGAAGTCAGCCACTGTTCCACCTGGCCATGACATTTGTTCAAGTTGTTCCAGTGGGCTGACATATGGGGGTGGGGTGGGGTGGTGAGGATATCCATGCCTTGGCTCATGTGGGAGCACAGCTCCTGATTCCTAGAATGATGGGGTAAGGAGGTCATCTGGTTCCTGCCTCTGCCTCCAGGCAGGGCAGCGCCCCAACCATTCAGCTGCTTGGACTTAGTGGTGAGTCAACCACGTGGCTGCAAGCATATCACTTGGACTGACACTTTGGCCTTGGATATTAGCTATCAATGGCTTTGGGACCATTCAGTAAACATGTTTGACTACCGAAGGCCTTCTGACATTACCTTTACACCCAAGGAGTCTGTCCCTCATCTCTCAGGCAGCCGGAGGGGGGCACTGCTGAGATCATATGGGAAGCATTTCAGACTGAATTAATTTTCCTCTGGGCCTTCCCACTCTGCTCCCTTCTGAGCTACAAATGAGCACTTAACAAATTGTAGTTTTCTTCATCTCTGCAAGTCTTTCTTTTAAAAATAAATGATAAATCGATATCCTAAAATCAGTAGAACATAGACATGATTGTTGCTTAAGTATTAAGTGGGGCAAGGTGTAATAAGAATGGCACAAAACTCATATAAAGAGTTGACAAATTGAATTACAGAAAGAATATGAATTTTATAGAGCATAAAGTATCATATATAAGGCAAAAAGACAACTACAGAGTGCTACAACGCATATGCCTGGTAAGAAGTTGATACCACTGGTATATAAATACATATTACAAATTCAAAACTACATGAACATACACAATGAAATGAGTAAAGGACACAGAGAGCCCATTCCTAATCCCTCGACCCCCTTGTGTCGTTATTGCCCTCATAGGCACACATATCCACACACGTTGTGTTAGTCCGGATTTTCCAGAGAAACAGAACCAGTAAGATGTGTGCACATAGCCAGAGAGATTTGTTTGAAGGAGTTGCTCACCCAGTTGTGGGTATTGGCAAGTTGGAAAACTGCAGAGCAGGCTGGCAGGCTAGAGACCCAGGAAGCGTTGACATTACAGCCGCCAGACGGAAGGCAGCGGCAGGCAGAAGTCCTTCTTCCTGGGCAGCCCTCAGTCTTTTTTCCTAATTCTTTCAACTGACTGGTGGAGGTCCATCCACATTATGGAGGGTTATCTGTTTTACCTGAAGTCAACTGATTTAAGGTTATCACACATTAAACAAAACAAAACAAAAAAGAAACATAAAAAAAACCTTCACAGCAACATCGAGATTGAGTGTCAGATTTAAAATCTGGGTGCCATGGCCTAGCCAAGGTCACACATAAAATTAACCATCCCAGTTCACTCCTTGTCAACCTGGCACCCATATATACCTCCTTAAACAATATTTAGGGAAGAGGGTGGGGCAAGATGGCTGAAGAGTAAAGTCCCCAAGTCACCTGTCCCCACCACATTACCTAGATAACCTTCAAATCATCCTGAAAATCTATGAATTCGGCCTGGGATTTAAAGAGAGAAGGGCTGGAATGCTACAGTGAGAAGACTTCGCGCTTCTATCAAGGTAGGAAGACGGGGGGAAAAAGAAATAAAGAAACAAAAGGCATCCAAGGGGGAGGGGCCCCGCGAGGAGCCGGGCTAAGGTCGGGGCGAGTGTCCCCAGGACAGGAGAGCCCCTTCCCAGAGAAGCAGGAGCTGCACCAACCTTCCCGGCGGAAAGGGGCCTGCAGGGAGTTAGAGCTGTACCCAGGAGGGCGGGGATGCCCTCGGGCTCCCGGGGACACTAACAGACACCTGTGTTCCGGGGAGAGTGCGCCACACCCCGGCAGCCGAGCTCCCTAAAGTGCTGCAGCGCGCACGGCTGGACCCGGGAGCACCTCAGAGGGGCTCTGGCAGAGGCTCCGTGCGGATGGGGCTGCGCCGCCAGGAGCGCGATTCCACCAGCGCAGGCCCGGGAGCACAGGGCACTGGGACACAGCCCAGGATCCAGCGCTCCCCAGGGACAGGCAGAGGCCAGGAGGGCCCAGGGCAGCAAGGACGCTCCTGCCACCAGCTGTGCAGATCAGCGGCCCCCACCCCCATAGCATCCAGGCCCCGGTGGACTGAGAGCTCTTTAGTTACTGCCGGAGCTGACTCCAGGGCTCCAGAGCTGGCCGCTGCCACTGTGGTTGTTCCTCCTGGGGCCTCACAGGGTAAAAAGCCCCCACTGAGCCTCACGGTGGCCTCATCGGACAAACAGGTTAAACATCACTCACTGAGCCCTGCACCAGGCAGGGAGCTGAGCAGCTCCCCCAAGTGCTAACACCTGAAAATCAGCACAGCAGCCCCCTTCCGCAGAAGACCAGCTAGAGGACAGGAGAAAAACAAATTATTGACCAAGCAGCACTGGAAAGTTCCAGGGGAAGTGGAGGGATTTACAGTATACAGAATCAGAGTATATTCCCCCTTATTTTTTGTTTTTTGATTTCTGTTTGCTTCCCCCCCTTTTTTCTTCTTTTCTTCTCTTTTTTTTCCTCTTTCTTTTCTTCTTTTTTTCTTTTTTCTTTTTTTCCTTTTTTCTCTTCTCTCTTTTTCTCCTTTTCCCAATACAACTTGTTTTTGGCTACTCTGCACTGAGCAAAATGACTAGAAGGAAAACCTCAAGTCAAAAGAAAGAATCAGAAACAGTCCTCTCTCCCACAGAGTTACAAAATCTGGATTACAATTCAATGTCAGAAAGCCAGTTTAGAAGCACTATTATAAAGCTACTGGTGGCTCTAGAAAAAAGCATAAAGGACTCAAGAGACTTCATGACTGCAGAATTTAGATCTAATCATGCAGAAATTAAAAATCAATTAAATGAGATGCAATCCAAACTAGAGATCCTAACGACGAGGGTTAGTGGAGTTGGAAGAACGAGTGAGTGACATAGTAGACAAGTTGATGGCAAAGAGGGAAACTGAGGAAAAAATGACAAACGATTAAAAGATCATGAGGCTAGATTAAGGGAAATAAGTGACAAGCTGAGGAAGAAAAATCTACGTTTAATTGGGGTTCCCGAGGGCACTGAAAGGGACAGAGGTCCAGAATATGGATTTGAATAAATCATAGCTGAAAACTTTCCTAATCTGGGAAGGGAAACAGGCACTCAGATCCCAGAAATAGAGAGATTCCCCCCTAAAATCAATAAAAACCGCTCAACACCTCGACATTTAATAGTGAAACTTGCAAATTCCAAAGATAAAGAGAAGATCTTTAAAACAGCAAGAGACAAGAAATCCCTGACTTTTATGGGGAGGAGTATCAGGGTAACAGCAGACCTCTCCACAGAGCCTTGGCAAGCCAGAAAGGGCTGGCAGGATATATTCAGGGTCCTAAATAAGAAAAACATGCAGCCAAGAATACTTTATCCACCAAGGCTCTAATTCAGACTAGGAGAGATAAAGAGCTTCCAAGACAGGCAGAAACTCAAAAAATATGTGACCACCAAACCAGCTCTGCAAGAAATTTTAAGGGAGACTCTTAAAATTCCCCTTCAATAAGAAGTCCAATGGAATAATCCACAAAAACAGAGACTGATTAGGTATCATGATGACACTAAACCCATATCTTTCAATAGTAACTCTGAACGTGAATGGGCTTAATGAACCCGTCAAAAGGCGCAGGGAGTCAGACTGGATAAAAAAGCAGGACACATCCATTTACTGTCTACAAAAGACTCACTTTAGACAGAAGGACACCTACAGCCTGAAAATAAAAGGTTGGAGAACCATGTACCATTCAAATGGTCCTCAAAAGAAAGCAGGGGTAGCCATCCTTATATCAGATAAACTAAAATTTACCCCGAAGACTGTAGTGAGAGATGAAGAGGGACACTATCTCATACTTAAAGGATCTATCCGACAAGAGGACTTAACAATCCTCAATATATATGCCCCGAATGTGGGAGCTGCCAAATATATCAATCAATTAATAACCGAAGTTAAGACATACTTAGATAATAATACACTTATTCTTGCTGACTTCAATCCAGCGCTTTCTACACTCAGTAGGTCTTCTAAGCACATCATCTCCAAAGAAACGAGAGCTTTAAATGATACACTGGACCAGATGGATTTCACAGATACCTACAGAACTCTACGTCCAAACGCAAATGAATACACATTCTTCTCAAGTGCACATGGAACTTTCTCCAGGATAGACCACATACTGGGTCACAAATCGGGTCTGAACTGATACCAAAAGATTGGGATCATCCCCTGCATATTCTCAGAGCATAATGCCTTGAAATTAGAACTAAATCACAACAAGAATTTTGGAAGCACTTCAAACACGTGGAGGTTACGGACCATCCTGCTGAAAGATGAAAGGGTCAACCAGGAAATTAAGGAAGAATTACAAAGATTCATGGAAACTATAAGAATGAAGATAGCACCATTCAAAATCTTTGGGATGCAGCAAAAGCAGTCCTAAGGGGGAAATACATGGAATACAAGCATCCATTCAAAAACTGGAAAGAACTCAAATACAAAAGCTAACCTTACACCTAAAGGATCTAGAGAAAAAACAGCAAATAGGTCCTACACCCAGCAGAAGAAGAGAGTTAATAAAGATTCGAGCAGAACTCAATGAAATCGAGACCAGAAGAACTGTGGAACAGATCAACAGAACCAGGAGTTGGTTCTTTGAAAGAATTAATAAGATAGATAAACCATCAGCCAGCCTTATTAAAAAGAAGAGAGAGAAGACTCAAATTACTAAAATCATGAATGAGAAAGGAGAGATCACTACCAACACCAAGGAAATACAAACGATTTTAAAAACATATTATGAACAGCTATACGCCAATAAATTAGGCAATCTAGAAGAAATGGACGCATTGTGGAAAGCCACAAACTACCAAAACTGGAACAGGAAGAAACAGAAAACCTGAACGGCCCAATAACCAGGGAGGAAACTGAAGCAGTCATCAAAAACCTCCCAAGACACAAGAGTCCAGGGCCAGATGGCTTCCCAAGGGAATTCTATCAAGCGTTTAAGAAGAAACCATACCTATTCTACAAAGCTGTTTGGAAAGATAGAAAGAGATGGAGTACTTCCAAATTCGTTCTATGAGGCCAGCATCACCTTAATTCCAAAACCAGACAAAGACCCCACCAAAAAGGAGACCAATATCAGACCAATATCCCTGATGAACATGGATGCAAAAATTCTCAACAAGATACTAGCCAATAGGATCCAACAGTACATTAAGAAAATTATTCACCAAGACCACGTAGGATTTATCCCCGGGACACAAGGCTGGTTCAACACTCGTAAAACAATCAATGTGATTCATCATTTCAGCAAGAGAAAAAACAAGAACCATATGATCCTCTCATTAGATGCAGAGAAAGCATTTGACAAAATACAGCATCCATTCCTGATCAAAACTCTTCAGAGTGTAGGGATAGAGGGAACATTCCTCAGCATCTTAAAAGCCATCTACGAAAAGCCCACAGCAAATATCATTCTCAATGGGGAAGCACTGGGAGCCTTTCCCCTAAGATCAGGAACAAGACAGGGATGTCCACTCTCACCACTGCTATTCAACATAGTACTGGAAGTCCTAGCCTCAGCAATCAGAAAACAAAAAGACACTAAAGGCATTCAAATTGGCAAAGAAGAAGTCAAACTCTCCCTCTTTGCCAATGACATGATACTCTACATAGAAAACCCAAAAGACCCACCCCAAGATTGCTGGAACTCATACAGTAATTTGGCACTGTGGCAGGATACAAAATCAATATCCAGAAGTCAGTGACATTTCTATACACTAACAATGAGACTGAAGAAAGAGAAATTAAAGAGTCAATCCCATTTACAATTGCACCCAAAAGCATAAGATACCTAGGAATACCTAACCAAAGAGGTAAAGGATCTATACGCTAAAAACTACAGAACACTTCTGAAGGAAATGGAGGAAGACACAAAGAGATGGAAAAATATTCCAGGCTTATGGATTGAAAAAATTAATATTGTGAAAATGTCAATGTTACCCAGGGCAATTTACACGTTTAATGAAACCCCTATCAAAATACCATGGACTTTCTTCAGAGAGTTGGAACAAATCATTTTAAGATTTGTGTGGAATCAGAAAAGACCCCGAATAGCCAGGGGAATTATAAAAAAGACAACCATATCTGGGGGCATCACAATGCCAGATTTCAGGTGGTACTACAAAGCTGTGGTCATCAAGACAGTGTCGTACTGGCACAAAAACAGACACATAGATCAATGGAACAGAATAGAGAACCCAGAAGTGGACCCTGAACTTTATGGTCAACTAATATTCGATGAAGGAGGAAAGACTCTCCACTGGAAGAAAGACAGTCTCGTCAATAAATGGTGCTGGGAAAATTGGACATCCACATGCAGAAGAATGAAACTAGACCACTCTCTTTCACCATACACAATGATAAACTCAAAATGGATGAAAGATCTAAATCGGAGACAAGATTCCATCAAAATACTAGAGGAGAACACAGGCAATACACTTTTTGAACTCGGCCAGAGTAACTTCTTGCAAGATACATCCACGAAGGCAAAAGAAACAAAAGCAGAAATGAACTATTGGGACTTCATCAAGATAAGAAGCTTTTGCACAGCAAAGGATACAGTCAACAAAACTAAAGGACAACCTACAGAATGGGAGAAGATATTTGCAAATGACGTATCAGATAGTTTCCAAGATCTCTAAAGAACTTATTAAATTCAACAGCAAAGAAACAAACAATCCAATCATGAAATGGGCAAACGACATGAACAGAAACTTCAGCGAGGAAGACATAGACATGGCCAACATGCACATGAGAAAATGCTCTGCATCACTTGCCATCAGGGAAATACAAATCCAAACCACAGTGAGATACCACCTCACACCAGTGAGAATGGGGAAAATCAACAAGACAGGAAACCACAAATGTTGGAGAGGATTTGGAGAAAGGGGAACCGTCTTGCACTGTTGGTGGGAATGTGAACTGGTGCAGCCACTCTGGAAAACTGTGTGGAGGTTCCTCAAAGAGTTAAAAATAGATCTGCCCTATGACCCAGCAATTGCACTGCTGGGGATTTACCCCAAGGATGCAGATGCAATGAAATGCCGGGACACCTGCACCCCGATGTTTATAGCAGGAATGTCCACAATAGCCAAACTGTGGAAGGAGCCTCGGAGTCCATTGAAAGATGAATGGATAAAGGAGATGTGGTTTATGTATACAATGGAATGTTCCTCAGCCATTAGAAACGACAAACACCCACCATTTGCTTCATCGTGGATGGAACTGGAGGGTATTATGCTGAGTGAAATAAGCCAATCGGAGAAGGACAAACAGTATATGGTCTCATTCATTTGGGGAATATAAAAAATAGTGAAAGGGAATAAATGGAAAGGAGAAAAAATGAGTGGGAAAAATCAGAAAGGGAGACAGAACATGAAAGAATCTAACTCTGGGAAACAAACTAGGGGTGGTGGAAGGGGAGGTGGGCGGGGGATGGGGGTTACTGGGTGGCGGGCACTGAGGGGGGCACTTGACAGGATGAGCACTGGGTGTTATTCTGTATGTTGACAAATTGAACACCAATAAAAAATAAATTTATAAAAAAAAAAACAACAACAATATTTAGCCTCCAAATAAGACAAAGACCAGGCCACACTTCCAGCTAATGTGATGCAGTCAGGCTGTGTATAGCAGATAATGCAAAAACCCTTTCTCCAGAAAAGGGTATAAAGTCCTTGAATGATGTTGATCTTTCTCTTTAATATCCTTAGCTTCACTTCTATTGTGTGATGTTGAACAACACTGAAATACGTCAGTCAATATATCTTATGTCATATGATATGGGAGGAAACCAAGGGTTTCCACTCACACACACACACACACACACACACACACACACACACACACATTCATAACAAAGGAAGGAAGTGCTCTTAGTAAGAAATACTCCTGGTTGTGGCCGTGATTCTTTTCTAGCTGGTGAGGTGATCCAATACTCATTCCTGAAGGGTATGGGCCATGAATAGTCCTATTGGAACTGGGTTCTTACGTTTCCCACGGACTTTAATCCAAGGGTGAGGCAGAACCAAGCGTCGCCCTAGGGGTCTCCTGTGTTCCACAGAGACTCTTCTTCACCTCCACTGTGAGGAGCAGTTTAATTTTCTCTGTGAAAATCAGGATCAATCACTCCACTGAGCTCAGTAACTACCTTCTGTGCCTGTTGATTCCGAGTCATGAGGAGGCCTAGTACCAGGTGGCAGTCTTCACTTCCTGTTCAGTGGAATCGCGCTGTCTCCTGGCGCCTTCTCCTATTCTAGACCCCTTTCAAAACAAGTAGGGTTGGAGTTACCCAGTCGATGGGCTAGAGTAGCACAACCCAGATGAAGGCTCTGTTACCTCCAGAATCCAAGGAGGCATGCTAGGTGTTGTGCCTCATGTTTTATTGCTGGAGGGGCCAGATGCAACTACTTCTGTGTCACTTTAGAAGGGATATCTCCACGTGCCCTGTACCACTGGACCCCTGGAAATTCCACTACCTCTTGTCAGTTATTTCCTACCCTCTGACATGCAAATACCTTGCCAGTAAGTCTAGAGTAATTGCTGCTTCTTACTTACCAAGTACTATCAGCATAGTATCATTGATGCAATGGATCAGTGTGATGACTTGTCAAAGGGAAGGACCATCAAGATCCCTGAGAAGTAAATTATGACACAGGGCAGCAGAATTGTCCTACTCCTGAGGAGGGACACAGTAAAGGTATATTGCTGGCCTTTCCAACTGAAAATAAACAACTTCAGCTGGTCTCTACTGACAGATATGAAGGAAAAAACAAAACAAAACATTTTCCAGATTACTAGCTGCATGTCAGTTACCAGGGCATGTGCTAACTTGCTCCAGGAAGGAAACTGCATCCGGTACAGCAGCTACAAGTGGAGTCACCACTGGCTTTAGCTTGCAATAACCCACCCTCATTCTCTAAGATCCATCTGTTTTCTGCACAAACCAAACAGGTGAGTTAAATGGGCGTGTGGTGGGAATCAGCACCCCTGCATCCTTGAGATTAAATTTATAGTATCACTAATCTCTTCAGTCCCTTCAGCGATGTGGTGTTACTTTTGATTTATCATTTTCCTGAGTAGAGACAGTTCTAACGGTTCTAATGGCTCCTAGTTGACCTCCCCATCCCAATAGCCCTCACTCCACTGATCAGAGAACCAATGTGGGGATTCTGACAGTTGCTCTGTGTGTCTATTCCTATCACACATTCTAGAACCAGGGAAATAACCACGAGGTGGGCTCAGGACCCACTGGGCCCACTGTGAGATGAAACTGAGCTAAAACTCCATCGATCACCTGACCTCCAGAAGCTCCCGTCCTACCAAATAGGGAGCAGAGTGGAGCAAAGTGATGTCTTGAGCCTCCTGGAATTAGTGTCAGTCCATAGCCAGTGTCCAGTTAGCCCCAAAGTCTGATTATTTTCTCTTTCCCCAGTGCACAATTCCCTGGAAAAAAGGTGCCATAGGTCCCTTTGGGGAAAGCCGGGGGAAATATTAGTAGCTTAAGTCTTTGGGAGAGTACAAGGGTTCTTCCTCCAGAGGACCCATCCTCCCCTTCATTCAAGGTGTTCCGTGTCTATTAACTAGCTCAAAGTTGGGAATTGATTGAGGGAGCATTATTCTCTTTTTACGGCTCAGAGTTTCGTTCACTTAGAGTTTTTCCTCTGATACCTATCAAGTAAGAAATTAATACCGTTCCCATCAATTTCACTTCCAAACCACCATGATGAACTGGCCAGAGCCACAGCTCTGTGAGCCAGAATGTTCTGATTGCTGCTTTGACCCTGCTCTCCAGGATAGTAACCACACCCGCTTTGCCTTGGGTCCTAAGTGCTGCCAATGGTGTCCAGTTATCCCTACTGCATTTAGGTTTCCCAATTCAGTGGCATCAGATTCCACTGTAGTTTCTAACCTACAGAGAAGAACTATCAGCTAGCTCTTCAAGGGTGCTGTGGTCTCCTCACAAATTTATTTCTCATAGTCAGGAGAGATGTGTCCTATCGACCCTTCCAGAGAAGACGAGCAGATCCCAACTGATAACTCCGCTGTAACATTCCAATAAACCTTTGGACCCCTTCCTCTGTAATATGCCAAGGAAGTCCTGGCATTTCATCTTCATTTAGTGTCAGCCACCTTCTGGTCCATGATTCAGCCAACCAACCAAACACCCGGTTAGAGCCCTGTCAACCCCCTCCATCACCACTGCCACCACACTACATAGCCTTGAGTCTAGGACATCTGCTTGGCAGACCTATAGGAATAAATCTGGCTCGATCCAACTTTATGTCCCTTCCACAATTATCTCATACCCTTAATATGCAGTACACACATATTCCCTGGGTTTATATCTGTATAAATTGGAAAAACTCATGTAGCTCTTTTGGAGTGTAGCATACCTGCTGATAGGTCACCCCTATCAACAAAAGGTGTACTTCACCTTTGGGGCTTAGGGGGCCTTGAGATGAGTTGTGCTTCCAGAAGCAAAGAGAGATGGTGGGATGGGACCTGAAGAGAACCAACAGTGCACTGGAAGGCAGCCACTTCCAGGAGCCTTTCAGCTTCCTCAGGAGATGTGTGGTTTACCTCCTCAGATGATATGAAAAGGTACTTCTACTGGCAAAAAACAAAGAAAACCAACAAAACAAAACAAAACAAAACAACAACAACCTGATGGAATTGAATTTAGAAATTCAAAGTCTCGGCTTTATCAGGATTTTCCCAAATGTCTCTATTCCAACTTTTCAGGGACCCACGGATGCAACAACTGGATATCATATGAGGCATGGTATCAGCCCTCAGGAGGACACTCCTTGCAAAAATGTATGGCTGAACCTAGTCAGGAAGAAACATCAAACAGACCCAAATTGACAGGCATTCCACCAAAGCCAAAACTGTTTCAAAATCTTCAAACCATAAAAAGCCTGGACTGTCACAGATGGGAGGGGACTAACAAATTCTGGCAACTAAAGGCAAGGTTGGTTCCTGAACTGGATTCTGAACCAATAAAAATTGGTTTTGCTCTCAAGGACATTAGTGGTGCCAAGGGGCAAATCTGAGTAAGTTCTGTAGACACCGAGGCCTCAGGGGAAGCAGAAGTCGAGGCCAGTATGAGAAAGATAAAGTAGGAATGAATAGAAAACAACAATCAAGGCAAGAGGGAATGAAGATTTCTAGTTTTATTGTTGCACATCAGGCTGGGTTGACAACAAGGTACGCTACAGAAGGGTGCAGGGTCTGTGCTTTGGGTTCCCAGGGTAGCCACACATATGGGGGAGGTGAGGAAATGGGTTTTTAGGAGAGGGGTTTTGGCTCCTGGACACCAGGGCACAGGGATCCTCTGGGCCAGAGCTCAAGGCTGCACTCAGACCCCGCAGCCACTTGAGCTGACCCAGAGGGGGAGCTGGAGCAGGGGCAGGAGGTAGGGTTTGGCCACTGGCTATCCCCAAGTATGTTCTTCTTGGCTCAGAGTCCGCTTCAGCAGCAGCCTCCAGACGACTGACTGCTGCCCCCTCCACAGCAGCCCGAGCCCCCCGAGGGCTGACTGCAACAACCAGAGCCCCCCGAGGGCTGGCTGCAGCAGCCTGAGCTCTGGTGTCTCTGGCGGTGGGACCTGTGTCGCCTGTGGTGGCTCAGGCAGCAGCCACCACCCCCGGAGCTGGAGCCACAGCAGCCTCCACCCCCGGAGCTGGAGCCACAGCAGCCCCCAGAGCTGACACTGCAGCAAGAAGAGACTGGGGGGCACTTTGGGGGACACTTGGGGGGGCACTTGGGGGCGGGGCACTTGGGAGGGGGCTGGCACTGCTGCTGGTTCTGCTGGCAGGACATCTCAGTGGGCAGGGTCAGGACCTGAGGGAGAGTCACACAGTGAGTCAGACCCAGGACACAGAGCCCCCCTGCCCCACCCCTTCCTGCTCTCAGTATCATTTCTAGTGCCTTTATTTGATGAACTGTTTAAATGGAGTCCTTGATAATTCCACCCTGGAAGTTTCATTATTTCTAATACTTAGGCATATTCTCTCCCACTATGTCCTTTGTGTCTCACAATTTCTATTTTAAGGTAGGCAGGGATTATTCTGTCTTTAAAAAGAAGGAGATGGAGGCAAAACCAGTATGAAACAAAATCTATCATGATTAATTATCTGGTAAGTGAAGGTGGTAATTTTTTCTATCTTGTCAACCAGAACTCTCAAACTGGCCAGTCTGGAAACCAGATCAGAATGTAAATATTCTCTCAAAGAAAGGAAATCAAGTATTTTTGCCTCCTAGTTCATTATTTCTAATAGTTCCGCTAATGTTCTCCTATCATCTCTTTGAGTCGAATGTTATGAGTTGTTTCATCTGTTATATAAGTGGAGAACTTCCGCCAAAAAATGTTATGAAACATTCTCAAAATCAAACATCTAGAGGAAATTTTCTACAGCAGAACACTTGGAACAGTTAATCTATATAAAAATCTCAGAAATAATTTATCTAGGTAGCAGTTTAGAAATGAAATTATTTCTTAGGGAAACCAGTCATTCCCTCTGGAGAACTTTCTAGATAACCTTGTCCTATAGGGACATAGATGTTCCTAGCTGCAAAGGACGTTGGAGATTGACTGGCTGAAAGAGCTGAGGAAAAGATAATTTAGTGTAAGCTGGGACTTGCACCAGGTCCCTAAGTGGGTATGGTGCTGTGGCATCTTGCAGACACTCACCTTAAACTAACACTCATCATCAAGATTTGAATTGTTCCTATTCAACTCTGCAGTCCTTAATCTCAGTATTTAAAATAAATCAGTCAGCTCTGACTTCTCCTCTTCTGACAACAGTTTAGGTCGGTACAGTGGTCAATGTTGCAAATCCTTCCACCAGAGACCAACAACTACAGATCAGTTGGTTTCTCCAAAGTACTGTCACCCTCATATGGTTCCTCCTGCTCATATTCCCAGGCTTCCTTGCTCCCTGCCCCTCCCTCAGTGTCCCTGAGACTTCTTGGTGACATGAACCCAACTTCATCTTCTCACCCACCACACACACACACACACACTGCAAAGGCCCTGCCCCACCCCCTGCTCTGGTTTGAGCTCCCTTTGTGGAAGGAACTGCTCTCCATCCCAGAGGACACTTACCAGTGCACAGGCAGTACTGGATCTGTCAGCACCTCAGGAGAGGAGTGCATGGAAGGGTTCTTCTCTGAGGCCCTTTTATCTTGGCTTTGAGCTCTGTCCTCGCCTGTGAGATAGGACCTGGGCATGAGGGGACAGCCCTCTGCCACCTACTTGGTCCTGTGACAGGTAGCGACTGGCATCTCCTTCCTGCCTCTTTCCACAGGGCCCAGGGTAGTAATAAGGCTGTTTAGAAATGGGGTTTGAGAGTGAATTCCTACCACCATCTGCCACTCAGGACTCTAGCCTCCCATTCTTGGAACCCATACCCCTGACCCCAATTTCCTTTCTTTCCTCCCAAATGTTAATTTAATGGTTACATACAACTGGGTTCCAGCCAAGTTCTTACTATATTCCTTCATGTTTTATTCTGTCCTGGTAATCCTGACACATTATTATTATAATGTGCGTGGTTCCAACTTTATAGAAATGGCATCATATTTGAGGTATTCATCTGCAACTTGCTCTCTTCTTTAAAAATTCTTTTTGTGGATTATTCAAGTTGATCTGTGTAGCTGTCATTTTATTCATTTTTACAACCTTATAGTATCCATCTTATGAGTACAGTGTTATTTTGATACCCTGTCTCTTTTGGACGGACATTCAAGTTGTTTGTACTATTTGCTGTATAAATATTGCAGCTATGGGGATTTGTGTGCATGTCTGCATGGGTATGTGTTGGAGAGACTCTCCAGGGTATGCATCTATAAGTGGAACTGTTGAATTTTCAATCATGTCCATCCCTCAAATTTGCTCTTTTCAATTTCTGTTTCTACTTAGGGTTTATAAGAATCACTCTTTCTGTACATCGTTGCTAAACTTAAATTATTACCATTTGATGTATATAAATTGATGTACACTTGTACCTTTAATATGTGTTTTCTGCTTAGTAATGATCATGAGCATCTTTTAATGTTTGTTGATCATTTTGGTTTCCTTTTCTGTGAATTATCTGTTCTCTTAAAATTTTTCCATTTGTCTCTTTTTGTTAGAATCTGTAATATTCTGGTTTCTAAGGCACTATTATTAAATGAATTGTGAACATCTTTCCTCTTGTTTGCTTTTTAATGGTGTCATTTGATGAGCAGATATTTCACTTTTTAATATAGCTCTATCTCTGCAACATTTACAATGCTATTTGCACTTTTCATGACTCTAAGAAGTCTCAACCATCCGTAAGCCCAGAAATCTGTTCAGAATTTTGTTTTCCTTAAAAAGCTGTAAAAACTCATTTTCTTTTTTAAATTAAGGGTTTTTTTTAACTAAGAATGGAATTTTTGTACATTTTATATTTTTTGACATTTTTTTCCAAATGAAAAATCAGTTGTCTATGATAATCAAATATTTTATTTTCCCCACTAATTTGAAATACCTCCTCAATCATAACTGAGTTTCCACATTTGTACAGCTCTATAGTTGGCCTGATCATTCTTTTCACTGCCAATTTGTTTGTCCCAGTGAGAATATCCTGCTGCCTTAATTACTATAGGTGTGTAATCTATTGTGATATCACATAGGTTCCATAACTTTGTTCCCCTCTTTAAGATTATCTTGGTGATTACCAGACCTTTGCTCTTTCATATAAAATTTAGAGGCAGCTTGTCACTTGTCACAAATGAAAATAAAGGAAAAGAAAACATCTTTAGAATTTTGATAGAAATATTGCTAAATATATGCATTTATATGTGAAGGATTGTCAGATATTTTTCATGATTTTCCTTTTGAGCCATTCAAGAATATGATATATCTCTATTTTGATATTCTGCAATGCCTTTCAGTAAAGACTCCTTATTTTATCAAAAATATTTTACATTAATATTTTAGATACTATAATTTTTGCTATTTTAAATAGCAACTTCTAAAAATTGTAATTTTGGATCTTTTATTTCTATTAATATAAATCTAATTTATTCTGTATTCTTTTTTTTTAATTTTTATTTATTTATGATAGTCACAGAGAGAGAGAGAGAGAGAGAGAGAGGCAGAGACATAGGCAGAGGGAGAAGCAGGATCCATGCACCGGGAGCCCGACGTGGGACTCGATCCCGGGTCTCCAGGATCGCGCCCTTGGCCAAAGGCAGGCGCCAAACTGCTGCGCCACCCAGGGATCCCTTATTCTGTATTCTGATCTTATATCTTGGAACTTTTCTAACTCTTAGTATTATTTTTATTTCTTGTGGTAATCATTCTTATTCACGTGATTTTCTTTCCTTTTTTTTTTTTTTAAGGAATTTCATGAATTTATTTATTCATGAAAGACAGAGAGAGGAAGGCAGAGACACAGGCAGAGGGGAAAGCAGGCTCCTCGCAGGGAGCCTGCCTGATGTGGGACTCGATCCCAGGACCCCAGGGTCACGACCTGAGCCGAAGGCAGATGCTCAACTGCTGAGCCACCCAGGAGTCCCTTACATGATTTTCTTTATCAAATCTTTTCTTTCTCCTTGGGTTACATTCTTAGAAGCTCAATTGCTAT
Source organism: Canis lupus familiaris (assembly GCF_011100685.1). Classification (NCBI taxonomy): domain Eukaryota; kingdom Metazoa; phylum Chordata; class Mammalia; order Carnivora; family Canidae; genus Canis; species Canis lupus. The sequence goes on from NW_023330542.1 coordinate 28,383, forward strand.
ATTAAAGCAATTATGCTCATTTTAAAGTAGGCTTATTTAAAATTTTAATTTATATACACAACAATTATGTGTTGAAAATGAATCATCAAATTTCCATCCAGATGGTTATGGCAATTTATATTTCCAAAAACACCAAGACCTATTTCTGATCAGCAATAGTGAACTTTGTTATCCATCCTAAGTCTTTTCCAGTTCAGTATAAAGGAATAAATCTAACCAGAACTCATTACTGGAAAGTCATCCTTGTTTTATATGTAGTTCTTTGGTTATTTGTATGCACAAACATAAAACAATATGTTTCAAAATCTAGTAGTCACTTATATTTCTTTCTAAGCTATTTGTTCCTATGCTTAGCTCGTTGCTTTGTAGATCGTTTTATTTATTTTCTTTAAAATTGTAAGAACTTACTGTTTATTATGAATTTTAATTCCATTACTGACCTATAGATTTTATTTTTTCCTTATTTGATCAATGTTTCCATAATTTTAAAAAATGATGTGTTCTGTCATACAGAATTTTTTCCTATGTGATGAAATTTGTCAATATTTTTTGCCATGCTTAAAATAGTTTACCTATTATAAAGGAACAGTTAGGAGCGTATTTTAGTAATTTTGGAATATTGACTTATTGTTTGTACTATAGAGACTTATAGTTGCTGGCTCAAGAACACTGAGGCTGAATTAATTCTTACCAGGTCTCAACATTCTTCCTTCCTATCTCCTGAGATTATGAGAGCCTGACAACATAAGAAATACACTGTCTCAGAAAATTCATCCTTTGCTAGTACCCATTGTTTATATAAATCCCTTGAGATCTAGTGCCAGTCCTCAATGTTACATCATGCTGTTATCTTTTCACCTAAGCCCAAGTCAGCCTGATGTTTTGGGTGCTGATCTTTGTGGGGTCAGGACACTGACAGAATAGCTTACAAGTCTCATCATGCTTGGAATGGATGAGTTGGGTTCCTGAATCAGAACTCCCTATGTGAACCAGCAATTAATATCTTAATCACACTCACATTAAATACATTCTTTGAAACGATATGACCCACACCCAGATAATTTGCTGGCAGATTTCTGCAAGGTGATAAGGCTAGGACACAGTAATGTGAATATCTCATAGTGAGAATCCTGATGATAACGGCTTAAGTCACAATCAAAGTAAAGTTAGTGCTAGTATTAATGAATGGATTTTTGAACTCAGTATCCATGGAATGCATAGTGCCGTATTAGAGCTGATGAGGAATATAGAAATATAAGACCCAAGCTGGGATTCAAGAGAGTTTGTTTGGGTGTTTTTTTTTTTTTTGTATAATTTTTTATTGGAGTTCGATTTGCCAACATATAGCATAACACCCTGTGCTCATCCCATCAAGTGCCCCCCTCAGTGCCCGTTACCCAGTCACCCCCATCCCCTGCCCACCTCCCCTTCCACCACCCCTTGTTCGTTTCTCAGAGTTAGGAGTCTCTCGTGTTCTGTCTCCCTCTCTGATATTTTCCATTCATTTTCAAGGAGAGTTTGTTATAAGTGTATTTGAGAGAAGACTCACACAGGATACCACAGCAAGTTACATTTAAACAGCACAGTTTTAGAAGTACATAGATCATGGAACAAAGCATGGAGGGTTAACAGGGAGAATAAATTCAAAGTAGAGAAAATAGGCCATGTTAGCTTAAAAAGAACTTTGCTAAAAAGAGGTAGCAAAGCCTAAACTGGAGATGTAGTAAGGATACTACCGCAAAAGGCTTCAACCATCAGTCAGTAGAGACTGGAGCCCATCGTGGACACAGGGACCCCAAGAAGAAACATCCTTAATGATCTGGGGTAAATACTCTTGATGGAGAGGGCTAGAATCCAACAAACAACAATCAATGAGGAATTGAAAGCCAAGGAGGAGCAGAACAAAGAGGAAATATGATAGGCAAGAGGCAGAACAATTCAGGGAAGGCTGGACACCAGGGGCTACTAGAGGCTAAAAGAAACATGGTAAGATATACAGATGTGTATTTGTGCACACCCACACCCACATACACATAGTCACATATGTGGTCTCTCTCATAGTCTCTGTAATATCTCTAAGTAGAAGTACATATAGACACACACGTGCGCGCGCGCACACACACATGCCTCAACCACATACTAGTAGGGTTCATACCACACCAAGTGACCTGGGTGTTATGGAATTAACATCCATTGAGGATCTGGGAAATCCCAGAGTTCTTCCCATGCCTGGAGGCAGTAGACTTCCCTCACACAGTCTCTCTGGCTCTGATTCTTTTTCATCTGATAAGTGGTTTAGTTATTTAATAACCTTGCACCGTCATAGATAGGGCTCTTTTTCTGACTTACTATCAACCCAGATGTGAACTCTGACTCTTTCCTTTATCCCCTAAAAATGTGAAAATACCAGTACTACTTTCAAGAAAAGTCTGTGTTCATATAACTGAATTAAGGCCTTAGAGACTAGGAGTTGGGAGAAGCTTAGAAAACAGAAAGAGGCAAAAAATCATGTGTTGTCTTAATTATGCCTGTTCTTAAACATACTTTGGCCTCCACTCCACTACGGGTATCTTTCCATTGGCTGCTTTATGCTGGGCAATGCCCAGCCTTACACAGTCTCACTGTTTCCTTGCTGCCTTTCCTCTTTCTCATCTGTGGACTTCACTTCAGCCTTCCCACAGGACCCCTGGAAATTCCGAATTCTCAGTCTCACTGGTAGACCAGATCTTTTCTCTCTCCCTTATCTATAAAACTTCATTCCTGTCTCATACTATCTTCCTAAAACCTACCAACAATTTCAACAAAAGAGAAAAGTCTTATATTTTCTAACCAGATTCACTCTCCTTAGAAAACAGTTATAATTAAAAAAAAAAAAAGAATGTGTTGGCATTTGTTTAAAAATATGGCATGTTACAAACTCTCTACCAGAAATTTTCTTTGCATTAGCTCATTGGTTCTCTCACACATGCCCCCAAAGGTTATTTTTATATTATCTTTATTGTAGATGGACAAAACTGAGGACAAGAAGGATGAGGTATTTTTCAGAAGGCCACGCAGGTAACAGGTGGCAGAACCAAGGTCTGATTCCTCAAGCAGTTTCTTGGTTGCTATAGCACACATACATGTGTGCACACACACTCTCACGTATAAGATGATAAAGAATTGGAGGATTCTATGAAACGTGGTTTAAACCAGATTAAAACATTGAATTAAGATTTGAGGGGCAAGAAAAGAGACATTGGGAACTCACGCTCCAAAACTGAGCCAGGAAGGTATCTTATAGTAACAGCGGGAGAGTAAGGTGGGGGAAGTTTGCAGTTTTTCTCCCCTGCCACATTTTCTAAGTAGTTCTATTCCAAGTGGGGAGCAGCTACCTTGGGTTCCCATAGAGGGAGGCAGGGAGCGGCTGCCAGTCACTACCAGTCACAGGTCACAGGACCATGTGGGTGGCATGAGGCAGTACTGTCATGCTCAGGTCCTGTCTCACAGGCTGGGACAGAGCCCAAAGCCAGGATAAAAGGGCCTCAGGGTCAGAGTGGCTCCATACACTCCTCTCTTGAGGTGCTTACAGACTTACTGCACTGGTAAGTATCTCTTGGGAGGGAGCTTAGACCAGAGCAGAGGGGCAAGTGAGAGAGGGTCTTGGGGGCTGGAGGCCATGTGGGGAGGGGGAGAGAGGCCTCGTGAAGACTAAAGGAAAACATGGATGGGAGAGTACACTGCTGAGTCCCTGAGAGAAGAGTGGACAGCAGTGCCTCTGTGTTGTGCCAAATTGAGCTCTAGCTGTCAAGGTTCTCAGGTCAGAGGGAATAGAAGCACTGGCCATCAGGCTCTGCTAGAACAGCTTTAACAAGATGTTACATTTGAGAGTAAAATCATAAATTGTGACCATCTTTGCCAAGATGAGCTGGTAATTATCAACCAACAGAGAAAGAATTAATCTGAGGATGCTTTGGGTAGCTCTGAATCCCACATATCTATGGATCTGAAATGGAATTGGGTGTCTGTTGAGGAAGTCAGAGACACCAAGATCAGAATCACTGTGCTAAGATACAGGATGAGGCTTCAGGTGTGCTAGAAATGGCAGGGTATCACACTGCAGCTGGGGTGTCCGAACTCGGATCCCCTACCTGCACAAACATACCATTCTTGAGCTGCCGCAGTAAGAAAGTATGCATGTGGGAACAGCCAGCCTACCAGACCATCTATTTCTATCTACATGTCCTAGAACAAAATGATCTAGGAAGTAACAGTTCCTAATTTTCTTTCTTAGAGAGAATACTTATATTCTGATCTGGTTTCCAGGCTGGCCAGTTTGAGAGTTCTGGTTGACAAGATAGAAAAAATTACCACCTTCACTTACCAGATAATTAATCATGATAGATTTTGTTTCATACTGGTTTTGCCTCCATCTCCTTCTTTTGAAAGACAGAATAATCCCTGCCTACCTTAAAATAGAAATTGTGAGACACAAAGGACATAGTGGGAGAGAATATGCCTAAGTATTAGAAATAATGAAACTTCCAGGGTGGAATTATCAAGGACTCCATTTAAACAGTTCATCAAATAAAGGCACTAGAAATGATACTGAGAGCAGGAAGGGGTGGGGCAGGGGGGGCTCTGTGTCCTGGGTCTGACTCACTGTGTGACTCTCCCTCAGGTCCTGACCCTGCCCACTGAGATGTCCTGCCAGCAGAACCAGCAGCAGTGCCAGCCCCCTCCCAAGTGCCCCACCCCCAAGTGCCCCCCAAGTGTCCCCCAAAGTGCCCCCCAGTCTCTTCTTGCTGCAGTGTCAGCTCTGGGGGCTGCTGTGGCTCCAGCTCCGGGGGTGGCGGCTTCTGTGGCTCCAGCTCTGGGGGTGGCGGCTGCTGTGGCTCCAGCTCCGGGGGTGGTGGCTGCTGCCTGAGCCACCACAGGCGACACAGGTCCCACCGCCAGAGACACCAGAGCTCAGGCTGCTGCAGCCAGCCCTCGGGGGGCTCTGGTTGTTGCAGTCAGCCCTCGGGGGGCTCGGGCTGCTGTGGAGGGGGCAGCAGTCAGTCATCTGGAGGCTGCTGCTGAAGTCAACCCTGACCCCCTCTTCTCCTGACCTCCCTGAATGGTGGAGAGATCTGAGTAAACCTTTGAGCTCTGGCCAGAGGATCCCTCAACAGTGGTTTCCAGAAGCCGAAAATGTTTCTCTACAATTCATATCCTGACCTCATTCCACCTATCAGTGGCTGCCCTGGGAATCCCAAAGCATAGACCTCATGTCCCTCTGCAACTTCTATTATTGCATTCTGTTGAATTGAAACAATAAAACAGAATCTGTTCAGTAACTTGGCATAGAGTGATTTCATTTCCTGTTTTTGTCACCATTGTTCTCTCCTCTGTTCTCTCCTGGTGGCTTCAGAGGCATCAATAGACAGAGAACAGGGTCAACTACAGGAGGGACATTTTTAATGCTTTTCTATGTTTGCAATCTTCCCTAATTCTTTGTTTTCACTTTTACTTTTTTGAAAGACTTTATTTACTAATTGGAAAGACAGAGAGAGAGCATGGGCAGGTCTCTCTGATAGTGATGTTTTCTTGTGTCTGTTGGCCAACTGTATGCCTTCTTTAGAAAAGTGTCTATTCATGTTCTCTGCCCATTTTTAAATCAAACTGTTTTTTTTCTAATGTTGAGTTGTACAAATTTCTTAGATATTTTGGATATTAACCCCTTATCAGAAACATCGTTTCTTCTCTCATATACGTTCTTTCATTCAGTAGATTGCTTTTTTATTTTGTTAATTGTTTCTCTTTTTGTGCAAAAGCTTGATGTAGTCCCAATAGTATTTTGCTTTTGTTTCCCTTGCCTTAGGAGATGCATCTAGAAAAATGTTGCTATGGTCAATGTCAGAGAAATGATTATCTGTGTTATCTTCTAGGATTTGTATGTTTTCTGGTCTCACATTTATGTCCTTAGTTCATGTTTAAAAATTATTTGTTTTAGAGAGAGAGAGAGCACACGAGTGCAGAGAGGAGAAGGTTAGAGGGAGAAGGAGAGGGAAACTTCATCAGATTTCACACTCAGTGCAGAGCCTGACACGGGGCTTGATAATCACCACTCAGATCAGAACCCAAGCAGACACCATGAGTCGGATGCTTAACGGACTGAGCCACCCAGATGCCTCTGTCTTTAGTCTGTTTTGAGTTTATTTTTGTGTATGGTGTTAGAAAGTGGTCCAATTTCATCCTTTTATATGTAGCTATTCAGTTTTCCCAGCACTATTTATTGAAAAGACTGTCTTTTTTCCATACTGTACATTCTTGCCTCCTTTGTCAAAGAATAATTGATCGTATAAGCTAGGGTTTAATTCTAGGCTCTCTATTCTATTCCATGTATCTATGTGTCTGTTTTTGTGCCAGTCTCATACTGTTTTGATTACTACAACTTTGCAGTATATCTTGAAATCTGGAATTGTAATACTTCCAGCTTTGTTTTTCTTTCTCAAGATTGCCTAGGGTATTCAGGGCTTTTGTGGTTCCCTAAAAATCTTATAATTATTTGTTTTAGTTTTGTGGAGACTGTTGTTGGTGTTTCGATAGGGATTGCACTCAATCTGTAGACTGCTTTAAGTAGTATGGATATTTTAACATAAAACTAATGTAACATTGTGTGTCAACCATACTCAAATAAAATTTTAAAAATCTTTTAATACTTGGTAATAAATGAATAATTTTGAATTATTACCACCATTTCAAAATATGGAAGGCAGTAAAAATAACGTCATGAGAAATTCAAATCTTTTTCTCTAAGATCAGGTTTAAGACAAGGATGTCCCCTCTCACTACTCCTTTTCAACATAGTACTAGAAGTTCTGGTTAATACAATAGGATAATTCAGAGTATACAGATTGGGAAGGAAGAAATAAACTATTTTGTTTGCAGATTATATGATAATCTACGTAGAAAATCTGAAAAAAATTAACAAAAAACCTCCTGGCTCTAATAAGGAATTATAGCAAGACTGAAGGATACAAAGATTAATACATAAGAATCTATCATTTTCCCATATACCAGTGAACAAGTAGAATTTGAAATTAAAAATGCAATACCATTTACATTAGCACCACTCCACAATAAAATACTTAGGTATAAATCTGACAAAATATGTGTAAGATAAATATGAGGAAAACTACTAAACTCTGATGAACAAAATCAAACAGAACTAAATAAATGGAATGGTATTCCATGTTCATGGATCAGAAGAATCAATATTGTCAAGATGTCAGTTCTTCTCAACTTGGTCTGTAGATTCAATGTGTTCTCAGTCAAAATCCCAGCAAATTATTTTTTGGTTATCAAGAAACCGATTATAAAATTCATATGGTAAGGCAAAAGATCCTGAATAGCCAACACAGTATCAAAGGAAAAAAATAAAGTTGTAGGACTGACGCTACCCAACTTTAAGACTTACTATAAAGCTACATAATCATGACTATTTGACATTAAGAAAATAGTGAAAAATAGATCAATAGAACAGAACAGACACCCAGAAATATAGTCAATTGAGCTTTGACAAAAGAGCAAAAGTAATATAATGAAACAAAAGTGGTCTTTTCAACAAGTAATGCTGGAAAAAGGGGGTATCTACAAGCAAAAAGAAAAAAATCGATCTAGACACAAACCTTATAGCTTTCATAAAAATTAGCTCAGAATGGATTACAGACCTAAATGTAAAATCAAGCATTATAAAACTCCTGGAAGATAACTATTGAAGAAGACCTAAACTAACCCGGGTTTGGTGATTACTTTTTATTTTATTTTATTTTTTATTTATATTAAAAAAGATTTTATTTTATTCATGAGAAGCACAGAAAGAGAGGCAGAGACATAGGCAGAGGGAGAAGCAGGCTCCTGGGGGGAAGCCCAATGTGGGACTCCATCCCAGGACCCCGGGACCATGCCCTGAGCCAAAGGCAGATGCTCAACAACTGAGCCATCCAGTCATCCTAAGGTGATGACTTTTTAGAAACAACACTAAAGCTACAATACAGGAAAAAAAAATAAGTGATAAGCTAGCCTTGATTAAATTAAAAGCTTTTTGCTCTGCAAAAGACAAAGTTAAGAAAGTGATAAAACAAATCACAGACTATGAGAAAATACTTGAAAAAGACACATATGATGAAGGACTATTATTCAAAACATATAAATAACTCTTAAAACTCAACAATAAGACAGCAAACAACTTAGCTTAAAAAAAAAAAAAGGACAATAGACCTTACCAAACACCTCACCAATGAAGGTATACATAACTAATAAGCATGTGAAAAGATACTCCACATCATATGTCCTCAGGGGAATACAAATTAAAACAATGGGATACCACTGTACACCTATTAGAATGCCCAAAATCTGGTACACTGGCAACACCAAATACAGATAAAGAGATGCAGCAACAGGAACTCTCATTTATTGCTGGTATGAATGCAAAATGGTACAGCCATTTTGGAAGATGGTTTAGTGGTTCCTTATAAAAAAATAAATGTACTCTTATCATATGATCAACCAATCTTATAGTATTTAACCAAAGGAGTTGAAAACTTGTGTAGATGCAAAAACCTGCACACAGATATTTAGAGCAGCTTTCTTCACAATTGCCAAATCTTAGACACAACCACCATGTCCTTCAGGCGGTAAATGAATAAATGAACTGTGATATATCCAGACAATGAAATGTTATCTGGCACTATAAAAGAAAGTTGTCAAGCAATGGAAAGACATGAAGGAACTATAAATATGTATCACTAAATGAAGGAAGACAATCTGAAACAGCTATATGCTGTATGATGCCAGCTATATGACAAAGGGAAAAGACAAAACTGTGGAGACAGTGAAAGGTCAGTGTTTCTTTTTATCTTTTTGAGATCAGAGTGTTGTTGAAGGATAGGATAGGAGAGATGTGATCGACAGAACACCAAGGATTTTCAGGGCAGTGAAAATACTCCCTATAATACCCTAATTATGGATAGATATCATACATTTGTCCAAACCTATAGTATGTATTCCAAGAGTAAACCGTAATGTAAACTATGGACTTTAGATGAATTCGTTTTTTAGGAGGTAGCTCTCAAGTTCATAATACATTTCAAAAATTAGCTCACAAAACTCATTGTTGTTACAAAATTCACCAGGTGATGTGCAAATGATCACTTATGATTTGTTCTTGAGAATGCAAATTAACATAAAGATTTGGGTGACTCATTAACTCTCAAATATATTTATTGGGGCAGATGAATTAAGCTTAAATGAATGCACCATTCATAACATAACATAAACATTCTATGACTTTGAGTCAAAAAAGTTAAAAAAATAAAAATGAAAGAAAAGAAAGAAAAGAAATGAATTATTACACTGTAATAATTCAGAAGTAATGGGAGAGCCCAGCATAGTTGAGATAAATATGAGGTACATATGAAAAAATTAGTAGCAAGACTCAAAAAAATGTAACTTTAGGGATCCCTGGGTGGCACAGCAGTTTGGCGCCTGCCTTTGGCCCAGGGCGCGATCCTGGAGACCCGGGATCGAATCCCACGTCGGGCTCCTGGTGCATGGAGCCTGCTTCTCCCTCTGCCTGTGTCTCAGCCTCTCTCTCTCTTTCTCTCTCTGTGACTATCATAAATAAATAAAACTTAAAAAAAAAATAAAAGAAAAAGAAAAATGTAACTTTAAAAGATGTTATTTAAAATAGTAACTGAATTTTCGCCTAGACTCTAAGAATATTGCTTCCTCATTTATAATTTAATTTAATATAATTTAAAGGGTTTGTAAAGATGGAAAAAATAAAGATTGCAGATTTGCTTGGTGCTGGCTTAGAAGCACGGAAAAAATAGAGAAAAGCTAGTTTCTCAGTCTGCATTGTTTCTGTTAGATCTCAGCGATGCTTCCTTCATTCCATGAGATAATGAAAAGTTGACGATGGTGCTGGGAAAAGAGGTTTTGTGGATGCAGTCTTTTTTTTTTAAGATTTTATTTATTTATTTATCCATGAGACACACACACACACACACACACACACACACACACAGAGGCAGAGACACAGGCAGAGGGAGAAGCAGGCTCCATGCAGGGAGTCCGCGTTGGACCCAATCCCAGGTCTCCAGGATCATGCCCTGGGGTCTGAAGGTGGCGCTAAACTGCTGAGCCACCCAGGCTGCCCCTGGATGCAGTCTTTTGAGGGCCACTCAGATAAAGAAGCTGGCACCTGACCACCTCCATTGCTACATCTGTGCTCTGAGTGGGGAGACATGGTTTCTCCACTACAACATGAGAGGAGTGGTGCTGGCTATGGGGAGGGGTGTCAATGCCAACTGTGGACACCAGTCTTACTCCGTATCCTCTCTACATGAGTGAAATGGTATTCCACCTAGTGCTTGACTGCATTGTGTTTTCTTTGGCGAGTCTGATACTGAGATGAAGTGGGCAGCAGTATTTAGAGTGCTCTCCTGGGGTTGGTAACCTGGGCATGGTACTCTGCTTGACAAAAAGAAGACAGGTGCAACAGACACTTTGACAAATGGAAAACCTCAGAAAGCCAATGCTTCGCTCGTCAAATGTTTATATATTGGACTGTTAATAAAGCCGTGAGATTTTCAGCTAAAGCTTAAAATCTTGTCTTCATTGTACAACTATGCTGCTGACTCACTGCCTACATCTAAGTCAGGTCAGTTGACGGTTTGGGTGTTGCCCTGCATAGAGGCAGAGGCATGGATCAGATGGCATCTCAACCCCATCATCCCACAAATCAGGAGCAGGAATCCATGTCCTGATCGCTTCTGCATTACCAAGTCCTCTGGGACAGCATGAATGTTGGCTCCAAGCTGCTCAGGAGCTTCCCTGGTATAATCTGAAACTAGCTTCTATCGACATAGGGCAAGGAGAGAGCAAAGAAAGCCTCAGGCCACTACAGATTTGTAGACAGCAGGTTTGATGAACAAGGAAACTTAAGAGGCTAGAACTGGGCAGCTGCAAGACAGATAAATCTCCATACCTTCCCTCCAAATCTTCACTGGGCTCAGTCATATATCTAGGTGGTCTCAATGCCACATCCCCATCTCAAGGCTGTGTCCTTAGAGCAGCCTCTGGGAGCATGGAAGGAACTAGAATCCACATGTCAAGGACGGGGAAGGGGCAAGAAGTCTTTAATTATCAAGGTCCATGTAGCTCATGGGTCAAACAGCAGTCACATCCTCTTGATGACCTCTCCCAACAGAAGAGAACAAAAGTCATACCCAGGTGAAACAGGGGAAGATCTCTTAGCACAATGTGGCCAACACACCTCACTGAACGTGTTTCAGATAGTGGTCTCCTATGGGAGTGAACTCATTCATCAGGAATAGGTATTTGTGACTTGAAAAGTCAATGCTACTGCTAGTAATAGGATTTTAAGACCATTAACTACTCACTCTGCATAGCCCTATATGAATCAATGGAGGTAAACAAATATAGGACCCAAGCCATAACGTAAAGTAAGTTGCTATAATCTCATTTGAGTGATATGTCACGTGATGCATAACACAAGAGGTGGGATTTGAGTGTCCCCATCATGATAGGATAACAGATGACATGCAATGTAGGGGAGGGCATAGTCAAAGTTTGGAACTAATATCCATCAGTAGTTTAAGAATATATCTAGTACAGGTGACCAATGTAAAAATTCAGATAGAAGAAATATTCATGATTCACAGTAGCATTTTGGGATGCCTCCCGTAAATAGTGTGCAATTCTGAAAAAGATGTTGTTAGTGGTTTGGTGTTAATTATTTATGGGGATGGGAGAGATTATACTGGATCTCATAGTGGAACAGAATCAAGGGGCCAGCCCTCCAATCCCAGTCTTGGGCTCTGCCTCCAGCCTGCGAGACAACACCTGGGCAGGAGGAGGAGACAGCCTCCTGCCATCCACATGATCCTGTGACAGGTGATGACTGGCAGTGCCTCCCAGTCTCCCCACAAAGCCCAGGACATTGCCACCAACAGTGCCACTTCATTCTTATAGCTGCCTGTTCCTCACATAGCCTTCTTGGAGTCTAGCAACTCCCCACCCCCCAACCCCTCCTGTCTTAACGCCCTGATGTGTCTGCTTTGAATGAAGACCCACAGAAACCTCTACATGTCTCTGCTTCTGTCCCTGCCATGCTGGCAGATCCTGTGTGTATGCGTGTATGCAAATGCATGTGTGTATGCACGGGTGTGTGCCTGCGTGTGCGTGTACCTACGTGTTCACACCATCACAGTGAAAAGCCTGGATTAGAAGTGAGTAAGATCCACCTGGGACAGAATCCTGGTCCTGCCAGTCATTAGCCATGTGATCTTGTGAAAATCACCTAACTTTTCTCAGTTTTGGTTTCCTCAACGTTGAAGCAGGAGACAGAAATGACTCTCAATGGTGTCATGAGGGTCAGTAGAATCATGGGAGGGAAGCACAGTGGACACTCACATGTGAACTATCTATCCATCAATAATTAAAAGGGAATGGATTGTTTTCAGAGCACAGCTATTTTCCATCTGACTTTTTAAATGACCATTTTTTCCCACTGAGGTCTTTCATACATTTTCATATAGCAATACTCCTGAGGAGGAGACAGAGAGAAAAGCTGCACTGCTTTGCATGGGATGAAGAGAATCTGTCTTATAGGCCGGAGGAGGGTGAGCCTGTGGATGAGAAAGCACGAAGGGAGAGAGTCAGCGAGAGGGTTCCAGGCTGGGTGTATGTGGGAGAAGGCCCCACGGAGAGGATGCCCCAAGGCCTAAGAGGTGGGAAGACCTTATAGAACAGGAGGGCTTGGGACTCATTCAGTAGGAATCTCCAGTATCGCTGCTTTGCTTCTACATGGACACAAGGTTCTTTGAAGGAATTTGGGGGAACGTTTTTAGGAGAGTAAGATAAAGACTAATGTCAATGTGGCATATAGCAGGTGTTCCTTCCATGTCTGGAGGGCAACATATCTAAAAAAATAAGCAAATTAATTAGATAAAGACAAATAGACCTGGATAATTGTGAGAAGAAAGTCCTCCCTCCAGAAGTCTCCACAATACTTCTCCAGAGCCTGAGATGAGCCCGATATGACTCAATAATATCTATCCCTGGGTCCTAACAGGCAAGGAGAACCAACAGCTGGTGAAATGTATGTGCGTACATGACTGTCACTATGTTAGGCTCTTTAACTGATGTATGCGTGTGTGTATTACATATGTGGATAATTCTATATATTATGTAGACATAGAGATGTAGATATAAACACAGATACAGATAAAAGGAGAGAGAGAGAGAGAGAGAGAGAGAATCCACCTTGTCTGTTACTCTAACCATCAGATATCTCAGAGTACGTGGCCTTCTGTGGTGCTCCACTGCCACTCATCTGTCATGGTTTCTCCTTAATGCACTGGGGAGAACACATGCTTCTCTCTACCATCCCCCACTCCAGGAAAAATTGCCCGTGACCTTAAGATAGCCTCATCCAGGGCTCCACTGTGTTCAGGGTCAAGGCCAGCATTTTTTAGGGACAGGCAAGGCTCTGTGCAGCATGACTCTGTACAACTATTCCAGTTTCTGTTGGCTTCCCAAGAACTGGCACATTGGCTATACTGTAAACATGTCTCTCCCTACCCCATTCTTAGGCTTTACACCATGATATTTTCCTTTCTGAGACGATGCAGTTCAAGTCTCATTTGCTCAGTATCCTTTATGTAACATTGTCTTACCTACGTAAGGATTAATAAATCCTTTTACAACACAACTGTGTCTCATATTTCTCATTCCCCTTCAGCAACTAGTACACGCTTGCGCATGTATGCGTGGTTAATAGACCTTTAAAAGCCTTTCACTAGCATTAACACTGACTTGGAAGTGTGTGAACAGCCATTCCTGATGATTCCAGTCACCCTCATGAGAGATCATGCTCCAAGATAGGCCTAGTGACATGTGATGGCCACGCCCCTCTTCAGAAGTCAGCCACTGTTCCACCTGGCCATGACATTTGTTCAAGTTGTTCCAGTGGGCTGACATATGGGGGTGGGGTGGGGTGGTGAGGATATCCATGCCTTGGCTCACGTGGGAGCACAGCTCCTGATTCCTAGAATGATGGGGTAAGGAGGTCATCTGGTTCCTGCCTCTGCCTCCAGGCAGGGCAGCACCCCAACCATTCAGCTGCTTGGACTTAGTGGTGAGTCAACCACGTGGCTGCAAGCATATCACTTGGACTGACACTTTGGCCTTGGATATTAGCTATCAATGGCTTTGGGACCATTCAGTAAACATGTTTGACTACCGAAGGCCTTCTGACATTACCTTTTCACCCAAGGAGTCTGTCCCTCATCTCTCAGGCAGCCGGAGGGGGGCACTGCTGAGATCATATGGGAAGCATTTCAGACTGAATTAATTTTCCTCTGGGCCTTCCCACTATGCTCCCTTCTGAGCTACAAATGAGCACTTAACAAATTGTAGTTTTCTTCATCTCTGCAAGTCTTTCTTTTAAAAATAAATGATAAATCGATATCCTAAAATCAGTAGAACATAGACATGATTGTTGCTTAAGTATTAAGTGGGGCAAGGTGTAATAAGAATGGCACAAAACTCAGGGATCCCTGGGTGGTGCAGCGGTTTAGCGCCTGCCTTTGGCCCAGGGCGCGATCCTGGAGACCCGGGATCGAATCCCACGTCGGGCTCTCGGTGCATGGAGCCTGCTTCTCCCTCTGCCTGTGTCTCTGCCTCTCTCTCTCTGTGACTATCATAAATAAATAAAATTTAAAAAAAAATAATAATGGCACAAAACTCATATAAAGAGTTGACAAATTGAATTACAGAAAGAATATGAATTTTATAGAGCATAAAGTATCATATATAAGGCAAAAAGACAACTACAGAGTGCTACAACGCATATGCCTGGTAAGAAGTTGATACCACTGGTATATAAATACATATTACAAATTCAAAACTACATGAACATACACAATGAAATGAGTAAAGGACACAGAGAGCCCATTCCTAATCCCTCGACCCCCTTGTGTCGTTATTGCCCTCATAGGCACACATATCCACACACGTTGTGTTAGTCCGGATTTTCCAGAGAAACAGAACCAGTAAGATGTGTGCACATAGCCAGAGAGATTTGTTTGAAGGAGTTGCTCACCCAGTTGTGGGTATTGGCAAGTTGGAAAACTGCAGAGCAGGCTGGCAGGCTAGAGACCCAGGAAGCGTTGACATTACAGCCGCCAGACGGAAGGCAGCGGCAGGCAGAAGTCCTTCTTCCTGGGCAGCCCTCAGTCTTTTTTCCTAATTCTTTCAACTGACTGGTGGAGGTCCATCCACATTATGGAGGGTAATCTGTTTTACCTGAAGTCAACTGATTTAAGGTTATCACACATTAAACAAAACAAAAAAGAAACATAAAAAAAACCTTCACAGCAACATCGAGATTGAGTGTCAGATTTAAAATCTGGGTGCCATGGCCTAGCCAAGGTCACACATAAAATTAACCATCCCAGTTCACTCCTTGTCAACCTGGCACCCATATATACCTCCTTAAACAATATTTAGGGAAGAGGGTGGGGCAAGATGGCTGAAGAGTAAGGTCCCCAAGTCACCTGTCCCCACCAAATTACCTAGATAACCTTCAAATCATCCTGAAAATCTATGAATTCGGCCTGGGATTTAAAGAGAGAACGGCTGGAATGCTACAGTGAGAAGAGTTCGCGCTTCTATCAAGGTAGGAAGACGGGGGGAAAAAGAAATAAAGAAACAAAAGGCATCCAAGGGGGAGGGGCCCCGCGAGGAGCCGGGCTAAGGCCGGGGCGAGTGTCCCCAGGACAGGAGAGCCCCTTCCCAGAGAAGCAGGAGCTGCACCAACCTTCCCGGCGGAAGGGGGCCTGCAGGGAGTTAGAGCAGGATCCAGGAGGGCGGGGATGCCCTCGGGCTCCCGGGGACACTAACAGACACCTGTGTTCCGGGGAGAGTGCGCCACACCCCGGCAGCTGAGCTCCCTAAAGTGCTGCAGCGCGCACGGCTGGACCCGGGAGCAGCTCAGAGGGGCTCTGGCAGAGGCTCCGTGCGGAGGGTGCTGCGCCGCCAGGAGCGCGATTCCACCAGCGCAGGCCCGGGAGCACAGGGCGCTGGGACACAGCCCAGGATCCAGCGCTCCCCAGGGACAGGCAGAGGCCAGGAGGGCCCAGGGCAGCAAGGACGCTCCTGCCACCAGCTGTGCAGATCAGCGGCCCCCACCCCCATAGCATCCAGGCCCCGGTGGACTGAGAGCTCTTTAGTTACTGCCGGAGCTGACTCCAGGGCTCCAGAGCTGGCCGCTGCCACTGTGGTTGTTCCTCCTGGGGCCTCACAGGGTAAACAGCCCCCACTGAGCCTCACGGTGGCCTCATCGGACAAACAGGTTAAACATCACTCACTGAGCCCTGCACCAGGCAGGGAGCTGAGCAGCTCCCCCAAGTGCTAACACCTGAAAATCAGCACAGCAGCCCCCTTCCGCAGAAGACCAGCTAGAGGACAGGAGAAAAACAAATTATTGACCAAGCAGCACTGGAAAGTTCCAGGGGAAGTGGAGGGATTTACAGTATACAGAATCAGAGTATATTCCCCCTTATTTTTTGTTTTTTGATTTCTGTTTGCTTCCCCCCCTTTTTTCTTCTTTTCTTCTCTTTTTTTTCTCTTTATTTTCTTCTTTTTTTCTTTTTTCTTTTTTTCCTTTTTTCTCTTCTCTCTTTTTCTCCTTTTCCCAATACAACTTGTTTTTGGCTACTCTGCACTGAGCAAAATGACTAGAAGGAAAACCTCACGTCAAAAGAAAGAATCAGAAACAGTCCTCTCTCCCACAGAGTTACAAAATCTGGATTACAATTCAATGTCAGAAAGCCAGTGTAGAAGCACTATTATAAAGCTACTGGTGGCTCTAGAAAAAAGCATAAAGGACTCAAGAGACTTCATGACTGCAGAATTTAGATCTAATCATGCAGAAATTAAAAATCAATTAAATGAGATGCAATCCAAACTAGAGATCCTAACGACGAGGGTTAATGGAGGTGGAAGAACGAGTGAGTGACATAGTAGACAAGTTGATGGCAAAGAGGGAAACTGAGGAAAAAATGACAAACGATTAAAAGATCATGAGGCTAGATTAAGGGAAATAAGTGACAAGCTGAGGAAGAAAAATCTACGTTTAATTGGGGTTCCCGAGGGCACCGAAAGGGACAGAGGTCCAGAATATGGATTTGAATAAATCATAGCTGAAAACTTTCCTAATCTGGGAAGGGAAACAGGCACTCAGATCCCAGAAATAGAGAGATTCCCCCCTAAAATCAATAAAAACCGCTCAACACCTCGACATTTAATAGTGAAACTTGCAAATTCCAAAGATAAAGAGAAGATCTTTAAAACAGCAAGAGACAAGAAATCCCTGACTTTTATGGGGAGGAGTATCAGGGTAACAGCAGACCTCTCCACAGAGACCTGGCAAGCCAGAAAGGGCTGGCAGGATATATTCAGGGTCCTAAATAAGAAAAACATGCAGCCAAGAATACTTTATCCACCAAGGCTCTCATTCAGACTAGGAGAGATAAAGAGCTTCCAAGACAGGCAGAAACTCAAAAAATATGTGACCACCAAACCAGCTCTGCAAGAAATTTTAAGGGAGACTCTTAAAATTCCCCTTCAATAAGAAGTCCAATGGAATAATCCACAAAAACAGAGACTGAATAGGTATCATGATGACACTAAACCCATATCTTTCAATAGTAACTCTGAACGTGAATGGGCTTAATGAACCCGTCAAAAGGCGCAGGGAGTCAGACTGGATAAAAAAGCAGGACACATCCATTTGCTGTCTACAAAAGACTCACTTTAGACAGAAGGACACCTACAGCCTGAAAATAAAAGGTTGGAGAACCATGTACCATTCAAATGGTCCTCAAAAGAAAGCAGGGGTAGCCATCCTTATATCAGATAAACTAAAATTTACCCCGAAGACTGTAGTGAGAGATGAAGAGGGACACTATCTCATACTTAAAGGATCTATCCAACAAGAGGACTTAACAATCCTCAATATATATGCCCCGAATGTGGGAGCTGCCAAATATATCAATCAATTAATAACCGAAGTTAAGACATACTTAGATAATAATACACTTATTCTTGCTGACTTCAATCTAGTGCTTTCTACACTCAATAGGTCTTCTAAGCACATCATCTCCAAAGAAACGAGAGCTTTAAATGATACACTGGACCAGATGGATTTCACAGATACCTACAGAACTCTACGTCCAAACGCAAATGAATACACATTCTTCTCAAGTGCACATGGAACTTTCTCCAGAATAGACCACATACTGGGTCACAAATCGGGTCTGAACCGATACCAAAAGATTGGGATCATCCCCTGCATATTCTCAGAGCATAATGCCTTGAAATTAGAACTAAATCACAACAAGAAGTTTGGAAGCACTTCAAACACGTGGAGGTTAAGGACCATCCTGCTAAAAGATGAAACGGTCAACCAGGAAATTAAGGAAGAATTACAAAGATTCATGGAAACTATAAGAATGAAGATACCACTGTTCAAAATCTTTGGGATGCAGCAAAAGCAGTCCTAAGGGGGAAATACATGGAATACAAGCATCCATTCAAAAACTGGAAAGAACTCAAATACAAAAGCTAACCTTACACCTAAAGGAGCTAGAGAAAAAACAGCAAATAGGTCCTACACCCAGCAGAAGAAGAGAGTTAATAAAGATTCGAGCAGAACTCAATGAAATCGAGACCAGAAGAACTGTGGAACAGATCAACAGAACCAGGAGTTGGTTCTTTGAAAGAATTAATAAGATAGATAAACCATCAGCCAGCCTTATTAAAAAGAAGAGAGAGAAGACTCAAATTACTAAAATCATGAATGAGAAAGGAGAGATCACTACCAACACCAAGGAAATACAAACGATTTTAAAAACATATTATGAACAGCTATACGCCAATAAATTAGGCAATCTAGAAGAAATGGACGCATTCCTGGAAAGCCACAAACTACCAAAACTGGAACAGGAAGAAACAGAAAACCTGAACGGCCCAATAACCAGGGAGGAAACTGAAGCAGTCATCAAAAACCTCCCAAGACACAAGAGTCCAGGGCCAGATGGCTTCCCAAGGGAATTCTATCAAACGTTTAAGAAGAAACCATACCTATTCTACAAAGCTGTTTGGAAAGATAGAAAGAGATGGAGTACTTCCAAATTCGTTCTATGAGGCCAGCATCACCTTAATTCCAAAACCAGACAAAGACCCCACCAAAAAGGAGAACTACAGACCACTATCCCTGATGAACATGGATGCAAAAATTCTCAACAAGATACTAGCCAATAGGATCCAACAGTACATTAAGAAAATTATTCACCAAGACCACGTAGGATTTATCCCCGGGACACAAGGCTGGTTCAACACTTGTAAAACAATCAATGTGATTCATCATTTCAGCAAGAGAAAAAACAAGAACCATATGATCCTCTCATTAGATGCAGAGAAAGCATTTGACAAAATACAGCATCCATTCCTGATCAAAACTCTTCAGAGTGTAGGGATAGAGGGAACATTCCTCGACATCTTAAAAGCCATCTACGAAAAGCCCACAGCAAATATCATTCTCAATGGGGAAGCACTGGGAGCCTTTCCCCTAAGATCAGGAACAAGACAGGGATGTCCACTCTCACCACTGCTATTCAACATAGTACTGGAAGTCCTAGCCTCAGCAATCAGAAAACAAAAAGACACTAAAGGCATTCAAATTGGCAAAGAAGAAGTCAAACTCTCCCTCTTTGCCAATGACATGATACTCTACATAGAAAACCCAAAAGACCCACCCCAAGATTGCTGGAACTCATACAGTAATTTGGCAGTGTGGCAGGATACAAAATCAATATCCAGAAGTCAGTGACATTTCTATACACTAACAATGAGACTGAAGAAAGAGAAATTAAAGAGTCAATCCCATTTACAATTGCACCCAAAAGCATAAGATACCTAGGAATACCTAACCAAAGAGGTAAAGGATCTATACCCTAAAAACTACAGAACACTTCTGAAGGAAATGGAGGAAGACACAAAGAGATGGAAAAATATTCCAGGCTTATGGATTGAAAAAATTAATATTGTGAAAATGTCAATGTTACCCAGGGCAATTTACACGTTTAATGAAACCCCTATCAAAATACCATGGACTTTCTTCAGAGAGTTGGAACAAATCATTTTAAGATTTGTGTGGAATCAGAAAAGACCCCGAATAGCCAGGGGAATTATAAAAAAGAAAACCATATCTGGGGGCATCAAAATGCCAGATTTCAGGTTGTACTACAAAGCTGTGGTCATCAAGACAGTGTGGTACTGGCACAAAAACAGACACATAGATCAATGGAACAGAATAGAGAACCCAGAAGTGGACCCTGAACTTTATGGTCAACTAATATTCGATGAAGGAGGAAAGACTCTCCACTGGAAGAAAGACAGTCTCGTCAATAAATGGTGCTGGGAAAATTGGACATCCACACGCAGAAGAATGAAACTAGACCGCTCTCTTTCACCATACACAATGATAAACTCAAAATGGATGAAAGATCTAAATGGGAGACAAGATTCCATCAAAATCCTAGAGGAGAACACAGGCAATACACTTTTTGAACTCGGCCACAGTAACTTCTTGCAAGATACATCCACGAAGGCAAAAGAAACAAAAGCAGAAATGAACTATTGGGACTTCATCAAGATAAGAAGCTTTTGCACAGCAAAGGATACAGTCAACAAAACTAAAGGACAACCTACAGGATGGGAGAAGATATTTGCTAATGACATATCAGATAAAGGGCTAGTGTCCAAGATCTATAAAGAACTTATTAAACTCAACAGCAAAGAAACAAACAATCCAATCATGAAATGGGCAAACGACATAAACAGAAACTTCACCGAGGAAGACATAGACATGGCCAACATGCACATGAGAAAATGCTCTGCATCACTTGCCATCAGGGAAATACAAATCCAAACCACAGTGAGATACCACCTCACACCAGTGAGAATGGGGAAAATCAACAAGACAGGAAACCACAAATGTTGGAGAGGATTTGGAGAAAGGGGAACCCTCTTGCACTGTTGGTGGGAATGTGAACTGGTGCAGCCACTCTGGAAAACTGTGTGGAGGTTCCTCAAAGAGTTAAAAATAGATCTGCCCTATGACCCAGCAATTGCACTGCTGGGGATTTACCCCAAGGATGCAGATGCAATGAAACGCCGGGACACCTGCACCCCGATGTTTCTAGCAACAATGTCCACAATAGCCAAACTGTGGAAGGAGCCTCCGTGTCCATTGAAAGATGAATGGATAAAGGAGATGTGGTTTATGTATACAATGGAATATTCCTCAGCCATTAGAAACGACAAATACCCACCATTTGCTTCATCGTGGATGGAACTGGAGGGTATTATGCTGAGTGAAATAAGCCAATCGGAGAAGGACAAACAGTATATGGTCTCATTCATTTGGGGAATATAAAAAATAGTGAAAGGGAATAAATGGAAAGGAGAAAAAATGAGTGGGAAATATCAGAAAGGGAGACAGAACATGAAAGAATCTAACTCTGGGAAACAAACTAGGGGTGGTGGAAGGGGAGGTGGGCGGGGGATGGGGGTTACTGGGTGGCGGGCACTGAGGGGGGCACTTGACGGGATGAGCACTGGGTGTTATTCTGTATGTTGACAAATTGAACACCAATAAAAAATAAATTTATAAAAAAACAACAACAACAACAATATTTAGCCTCCAAATAAGACAAAGACCAGGCCACACTTCCAGCTAATGTGATGCAGTCAGGCTGTGTATAGCAGATAATGCAAAAACCCTTTCTCCAGAAAAGGGTATAAAGTCCTTGAATGATGTTGATCTTTCTCCTTAATATCCTTAGCTTCACTTCTATTGTGTGATGTTGAACAACACTGAAATACGTCAGTCAATACATCTTATGTCATATGATATGGGAGGAAACCAAGGGTTTCCACTCACACACACACACACACACACATTCATAACAAAGGAAGGAAGTGCTCTTAGTAAGAAATACTCCTGGTTGTGGCCGTGATTCTTTTCTAGCTGGTGAGGTGATCCAATACTCATTCCTGAAGGGTCTGGGCCATGAATAGTCCTATTGGAACTGGGTTCTTACGTTTTCCACGGACTTTAATCCAAGGGTGAGGCAGAACCAAGCGTCGCCCTAGGGGTCTCCTGTGTTCCACACAGACTCTTCTTCACCTCCACTGTGAGGAGCAGTTTAATTTTCTCTGTGAAAATCAGGATCAATCACTCCACTGAGCTCAGTAACTACCTTCCGTGCCTGTTGATTCCGAGTCATGAGGAGGCCTAGTACCAGGTGGCAGTCTTCACTTCCTGTTCAGTGGAATCGCGCTGTCTCCTGGCGCCTTCTCCTATTCTGGACCCCTTTCAAAACAAGTAGGGTTGGAGTTACCCAGTCGATGGGCTAGAGTAGCACAACCCAGATGAAGGCTCTGTTACCTCCAGAATCCAAGGAGGCATGCTAGGTGTTGTGCCTCATGTTTTATTGCTGGAGGGGCCAGATGCAACTACTTCTGTGTCACTTTAGAAGGGATATCTCCACGTGCCCTGTACCACTGGACCCCTGGAAATTCCTCTGACCTCTTGTCAGTTATTTCCTACCCTCTGACATGCAAATACCTTGCCAGTAAGTCTAGAGTAATTGCTGCTTCTTACTTACCAAGTACTATCAGCATAGTATCATTGATGCAATGGATCAGTGTGATGACTTGTCAAAGGGAAGGACCATCAAGATCCCTGAGAACTAAATTATGACACAGGGCAGCAGAATTGTCCTGCTCCTGAGGAGGGACACAGTAAAGGTATATTGCTGGCCTTTCCAACTGAAAATAAACGACTTCAGCTGGTCTCTACTGACAGATATGAAGGAAAAAACAAAACAAAACATTTTCCAGATTACTAGCTGCATGTCAGTTACCAGGGCATGTGCTAACTTGCTCCAGGAAGGAAACTGCATCCGGTAAAGCAGCTACAAGTGGAGTCACCACTGGCTTTAGCTTGCAATAACCCACCCTCATTCTCTAAGATCCATCTGTTTTCTGCACAAACCAAATAGGTGAGTTAAATGGGCGTGTGGTGGGAATCAGCACCCCTGCATCCTTGAGATTAAATTTATAGTATCACTAATCTCTTCAGTCCCTTCAGCGATGTGGTGTTGCTTTTGATTTATCATTTTCCTGGGTAGAGACAGTTCTAACGGTTCTAATGGCTCCTAGTTGACCTCCCCATCCCAATAGCCCTCACTCCACTGATCAGAGAACCAATGTGGGGATTCTGACAGTTGCTGTGTGTGTCTGTTACTATCACACATTCTAGAGCCAGAGAAATAACCACGAGGTGGGCTCAGGACCCACTGGGCCCACTGAGAGATGAAACTGAGCTAAAACTCCATCGATCACCTGACCTCCAGAAGCTCCCGTCCTACCAAATAGGGAGCAGAGTGGAGCAAAGTGATGTCTTGAGCCTCCTGGAATTAGTGTCAGTCCACAGCCAGTGTCCAGTTAGCCCCAAAGTCTGATTATTTTCTCTTTCCCCAGTGCACAATTTCCCTGGAAAAAAGTGCCAAAAAGTTTCCCTTTGGGGAAAGCCGGGGGAAATATTAGTAGCTTAAGTCTTTGGGAGAGTACAAGGGTTCTTCCTCCAGAGGACCCATCCTCCCCTTCATTCAAGGTGTTCTGTGTCTATAAACTAGCTCAAAGTTGGGAATTGATTGAGGGAGCATTATTCTCTTTTTACGGCTCAGAGTTTCGTTCACTTAGAGTTTTTCCTCTGATACCTATCAAGTAAGAAATTAATACCGTTCCCATCAATTTCACTTCCAAACCACCATGATGAACTGGCCAGAGCCACAGCTCTGTGAGCCAGAATGTTCTGATTGCTGCTTTGACCCTGCTCTCCAGGATAGTAACCACACCCGCTTTGTCTTTGGTCCTAAGTGCTGCCAATGGTGTCCAGTTATCCCTATTGCATTTAGGTTTCCCAATTCAGTGGCATCAGATTCCACTGTAGTTTCTAACCTACAGAGAAGAACTATCAGCTAGCTCTTCAAGGGTGCTGTGGTCTCCTCACAAATTTATTTCTCATAGTCAGGAGAGATGTGTCCTATGGACCCTTCCAGAGAAGACGAGCAGATCCCAACTGATAACTCCGCTGTAACATTCCAATAAACCTTTGGACCCCTTCCTCTGTAATATGCCAAGGAAGTCCTGGCATTTCATCTTCATTTAGTGTCAGCCACCTTCTGGTCCATGATTCAGCCAACCAACCAAACACCCGGTTAGAGCCCTGTCAACCCCCTCCATCACCACTGCCACCACACTACATAGCCTTGAGTCTAGGACATCTGCTTGGCAGACCTATAGGAATAAATCTGGCTCGATCCAACTTTATGTCCCTTCCACAATTATCTCATACCCTTAATATGCAGTACACACATATTCCCTGGGTTTATATCTGTATAAATTGGAAAAACTCATGTAGCTCTTTTGGAGTGTAGCATACCTGCTGATAGGTCACCCCTATCAACAAAAGGTGTACTTCACCTTTTGGGGCCTAGGGGGCCTTGAGATGAGGTGCGCTTCCAGAAGCAAAGAGAGATGGTGGGATGGGACCTGAAGAGAACCAACAGTGCACTGGAAGGCAGCCACTTCCAGGAGCCTTTCAGCTTCCTCAGGAGATGTGTGGTTAACCTCCTCAGATGATATGAAAAGGTACTTCTACTGGCAAAAAACAAAGAAAACCAACAAAACAAAACAAAACAAAACAACAACAACAACAACCTGATGGAATTGAATTTAGAAATTCAATGTCTCGGCTTTATCAGGATTTTCCCAAATGTCTCTATTTCAATTTTCAGCGACCCAGGGATGCAACAACTGGATATCATATGAGGCATGGTATCAGCCCTCAGGAGGACACTCCTTGCAAAAATGTATGGCTGAACCTAGTCAGGAAGAAACATCAAACAGACCCAAATTGACAGGCATTCCACCAAAACCAAAACTGTTCCAAATCTTCAAATCATAAAAGGTTAAAAGACTAGATGTCACAGATGGGAGGGGACTAACAAATTCTGGCAACTAAAGGCAAGGTTGGTTCCTGAACTGGATTCTGAACCAATAAAAATTGGTTTTGCTCTTAAGGACATTAGTGGTGCCAAGGGGCAAATCTGAGTAAGTTCTGTAGACACCGAGGCCTCAGGGGAAGCAGAAGTTGAGGCCAGTATGAGAAAGATAAAGTAGGAATGAATAGAAAACAACAATCGAGGCAAGAGGGAATGAAGATTTCTAGTTTTATTGTTGCACATCAGGCTGGGTTGACAACAAGGTACACTACAGAAGGGTGCAGGGTCTGTGCTTTGGGTTCCCAGGGTAGCCACACATATGGGGGAGGTGAGGAAATGGGTTTTTAGGAAAGGGGTTTTGGCTCCTGGACACCAGGGCACAGGGATCCTCTGGGCCAGAGCTCAAGGCTGCACTCAGACCCCGAGGCACTTGAGCTGACCCAGCAGGGGGAGCTGGAGCAGAGGCAGGAGGTAGGGTTTGGCCACTGGCTATCCCCAAGTATGTTCTTCTTGGCTCAGAGTCCACTTCAGCAGCAGCCTCCAGATGACTGACTGCTGCCCCCTCCACAGCAGCCTGAGCCCCCTGAGGGCTGACTGCAACAACCAGAGCCCCCCGAGGGCTGGCTGCAGCAGCCTGAGCTCTGGTGTCTCTGGCGGTGGGACCTGTGTCGCCTGTGGTGGCTCAGGCAGCAGCCACCACCCCCGGAGCTGGAGCCACAGCAGCCTCCACCCCCAGAGCTGGAGCCACAGCAGCCCCCAGAGCTGACACTGCAGCAAGAAGAGACTGGGGGGCACTTTGGGGGACACTTGGGGGGGCACTTGGGGCGGGGCACTTGGGAGGGGGCTGGCACTGCTGCTGGTTCTGCTGGCAGGACATCTCAGTGGGCAGGGTCAGGACCTGAGGGAGAGTCACACAGTGAGTCAGACCCAGGACACAGAGCCCCCCCTGCCCCACCCCTTCCTGCTCTCAGTATCATTTCTAGTGCCTTTATTTGATGAACTGTTTAAATGGAGTCCTTGATAATTCCACCCTGGAAGTTTCATTATTTCTAATACTTAGGCATATTCTCTCCCACTATGTCCTTTGTGTCTCACAATTTCTATTTTAAGGTAGGCAGGGATTATTCTGTCTTTCAAAAGAAGGAGATGGAGGCAAAACCAGTATGAACAAAATCTATCATGATTAATTATCTGGTAAGTGAAGGTGGTAATTTTTTCTATCTTGTCAACCAGAACTCTCAAACTGGCCAGTCTGGAAACCAGATCACAATGTAAGTATTCTCTCAAAGAAAGGAAATCAAGTATTTTTACCTCCTAGTTCATTATTTCTAATAGTTCCGCAAATGTTCTCCTATCATCTCTTTGAATCGAATGTTATGAGTTGTTTCATCTGTTATATAAGTGGAGAACTTCCGCCAAAAAATGTTATGAAACATTCTCAAAATCAAACATCTAGAGGAAATTTTCTACAGCAGAACACTTGGAACAGTTAATCTATATAAAAATCTCAGAAATAATTTATCTAGGTAGCAGTTTAGAAATGAAATTATTTCTTAGGGAAACCAGTCATTCCCTCTGGAGAACTTTCTAGATAACCTTGTCCTGTAGGGACATAGATGTTCCTAGCTGCAAAGGACGTTGGAGATTGACTGGCTGAAAGAGCTGAGGAAAAGATAATTTAGTGTAAGCTGGGACTTGCACCAGGTCCCTAAGTGGGTATGGTGCTGTGGCATCTTGCAGACACTCACCTTAAACTAACACTCATCATCAAGATTTGAATTGTTCCTATTCAACTCTGCAGTCCTTAATCTCAGTATTTAAAATAAATCAGTCAGCTCTGACTTCTCCTCTTCTGACAACAGTTTAGGTCGGTACAGTGGTCAATGTTGCAAATCCTTCCACCAGAGACCAACAACTACAGATCAGTTGGTTTCTCCAAAGTACTGTCACCCTCATATGGTTCCTCCTGCTCATATTCCCAGGCTTCCTTGCTCCCTGCCCCTCCCTCAGTGTCCCTGAGACTTCTTGGTGACATGAACCCAACTTCATCTTCTCACCCACCACACACACACACACACACACTGCAAAGGCCCTGCCCCACCCCCTGCTCTGGTTTGAGCTCCCTTTGTGGAAGGAACTGCTCTCCATCCCAGAGGACACTTACCAGTGCACAGGCAGTACTGGATCTGTCAGCACCTCAGGAGAGGAGTGCATGGAAGGGTTCTTCTCTGAGGCCCTTTTATCTTGGCTTTGAGCTCTGTCCTCGCCTGTGAGATAGGACCTGGGCATGAGGGGACAGCCCTCTGCCACCTACTTGGTCCTGTGACAGGTAGCGACTGGCATCTCCTTCCTGCCTCTTTCCACAGGGCCCAGGGTAGTAATAGGGCTGTTTAGAAATGGGGTTTGAGAGTGAATTCCTACCACCATCTGCCACTCAGGACTCTAGCCTCCCATTCTTGGAACCCATACCCCTGACCCCAATTTCCTTTCTTTCCTCCCAAATGTTAATTTAATGGTTACATACAACTGGGTTCCAGCCAAGTTCTTACTATATTCCTTCATGTTTTATTCTGTCCTGGTAATCCTGACACATTATTATTATAATGTGCGTGGTTCCAACTTTATAGAAATGGCATCATATTTGAGGTATTCATCTGCAACTTGCTCTCTTCTTTAAAAATTCTTTTTGTGGATTATTCAAGTTGATCTGTGTAGCTGTCATTTTATTCATTTTTACAACCTTATAGTATCCATCTTATGAGTACAGTGTTATTTTGATACCCTGTCTCTTTTGGACGGACATTCAAGTTGTTTATACTATTTGCTGTATAAATATTGCAGCTATGGGGATTTGTGTGCATGTCTGCATGGGTATGTGTTTGGAGAGACTCTCCAGGGTATGCATCTATAAGTGAGAACTGTTGAATTTTCAATCATGTCCATCCCTCAAATTTGCTCTTTTCAATTTCTGTTTCTACTTAGGGTTTATAAGAATCACTCTTTCTGTACATCGTTGCTAAACTTAAATTATTACCATTTGACGTATATAAATTGATGTACACTTGTACCTTTAATATGTGTTTTCTGCTTAGTAATGATCATGAGCATCTTTTAATGTTTGTTGATCATTTTGGTTTCCTTTTCTGTGAATTATCTGTTCTCTTAAAATTTTTCCATTTGTCTCTTTTTGTTAGAATCTGTAATATTCTGGTTTCTAAGGCACTATTATTAAATGAATTGTGAACATCTTTCTTCTTGTTTGCTTTTTAATGGTGTCATTTGATGAGCAGATATTTCACTTTTTAATATAGCTCTATCTCTGCAACATTTACAATGCTATTTGCACTTTTCATGACTCTAAGAAGTCTCAACCATCCGTAAGCCAGAAATCTGTTCAGAATTTTGTTTTCCTTAAAAGCTGTAAAAACTCATTTTCTTTTTAAAATTAAGGGCTTTTTTTAACTAAGAATGGAATTTTTGTACATTTTATATTTTTTAACATTTTTTTCCAAATGAAAAATCATTGTCTATGATAATCAAATATTTTATTTTCCCCACTAATTTGAAATACCTCCTCAATCATAACTGAGTTTCCACATTTGTACAGCTCTATAGTTGGCCTGATCATTCTTTTCACTGCCAATTTGTTTGTCCCAGTGAGAATATCCTGCTGCCTTAATTACTATAGGTGTGTAATCTATTGTGATATCACATAGGTTCCATAACTTTGTTCCCCTCTTTAAGATTATCTTGGTGATTACCAGACCTTTGCTCTTTCATATAAAATTTAGAGGCAGCTTGTCACTTGTCACAAATGAAATAAAGGAAAAGAAAACATCTTTAGAATTTTGATAGAAATATTGCTAAATATATGCATTGATATGTGAAGGATTGTCAGATATTTTCATGATTTTCCTTTTGAGCCATTCAAGAATATGATATATCTCTATTTTGATATTCTGCAATGCCTTTCAGTAAAGACTCCTTATTGTATCAAAAATATTTTACATTAATATTTTAGATACTATAATTTTTTGCTATTTTAAATAGGCAACTTCTAAAATTGTAATTTTGGATCTTTTATTTCTATTAATATAAATCTAATTTATTTGTATTCTGATCTTATATCTTGGAACTTTTCTAACTCTTAGTATTATTTTTATTTCTTGTAATCATTCTTATTCACGTGATTTTCTTTCCTTTTTTTTTTTTAAGGAAATTTCATGCATTTATTTATTCATGAAAGACAGAGAGAGGAAGGCAGAGACACAGGCAGAGGGGAAAGCAGGCTCCTCGCAGGGAGCCTGCCTGATGTGGACTCAATCCCAGGACCCCATATCACGACCTGACCCGAAGGCAGACACTCAAGTGCTGAGCCACCCAGAGTCCCTTTACATGATTTTCTTTATCAAATCTTTCTTTCTCCTTGGGTTACATTCTTAGAAGCTCAATTGCTATATTAAAGCAATTATGCTCATTTTACAGTAGGCTTATTTAAAATTTTAATTTATATACACAACAATTATGTGTGAAAATGAATCATCAAATTCCATCCAGATGGTTATGGCAATTTATATTTCCAAAAACACCAAGACCTATTCTGATCAGCAATAGTGAACTTTGTTATCCATCCTAAGTCTTTTCCAGTTCAGTATAAAGGAATAAATCTAACCAGAACTCATTACTGGAAAGTCATCCTTGTTTTATATGTAGTTCTTTGGTTATTTGTATGCACAAACATAAAACAATATGTTTCAAAATCTAGTAGTCACTTATATTTCTTCTAAGCTATTTGTTCCTATGCTTAGCTCGTTGCTTTGTAGATCGTTTTATTTATTTTCTTTAAAATTGTAAGAACTTACTGTTTATTATGAATTTTAATTCCATTACTGACCTATAGATTTATTTTTTCCTTATTTGATCAATGTTTCCATAATTTTAAAAAATGATGTGTTCTGTCATACAGAATTTTCCTATGTGATGAAATTTGTCAATATTTTTTGCCATGCTTAAAATAGTTTACCTATTATAAAGGAAACAGTTAGGAGCGTAATTTTAGTAATTTTGGAATATTGACTTATTGTTTGTACTATAGAGACTTATAGTTGCTGGCTCAAGAACACTGAGGCTGAATTAATTCTTACCAGGTCTCAACATTCTTCCTTCCTATCTCCTAGATTATGAGAGCCTGACAACATAAGAAAATACACTGTCTCAGAAAATTCATCCTTTGCTAGTACCCATTGTTTATATAAATCCCTTGAGATCTAGTGCCAGTCCTCAATGTTACATCATGCTGTTATCTTTTCACCTAAGCCCAAGTCAGCCTGATGTTTTGGGTGCTGATCTTTGTGGGGTCAGGACACTGACAGAATAGCTTACAAGTCTCATCATGCTTGGAATGGATGAGTTGGGTTCCTGAATCAGAACTCCCTATGTGAACCAGCAATTAATATCTTAATCACACTCACATTAAATACATTCTTTGAAACGATATGACCCACACCCAGATAATTTGCTGGCAGATTTCTGCAAGGTGATAAGGCTAGGACACAGTAATGTGAATATCTCAGTGAGAATCCTGATGATAACGGCTTAAGTCACAATCAAAGTAAAGTTAGTGCTAGTATTAATGAATGGATTTTTGAACTCAGTATCCATGGAATGCATAGTGCCCGTATTAGAGCTGATGAGGAATATAGAAATATAAGACCCAAGCTGGGATTCAAGAGAGTTTGTTTGGGTTTTTTTTTTGTATAATTTTTTATTGGAGTTCGATTTGCCAACATATAGCATAACACCCAGTGCTCATCCCATCAAGTGCCCCCCTCAGTGCCCGTTACCCCAGTCACACCCCATCCCCTGCCCACCTACCCCTTCCACCACCCCTTGTTCGTTTCCCAGAGTTAGGAGTCTCTCGTGTTCTGTCTCCCTCTCTGATATTTTCCATTCATTTTCAAGGAGAGTTTGTTATAAGTGTATTTGAGAGAAGACTCACACAGGATACCACAGCAAGTTACATTTAAACAGCACAGTTTTAGAAGTACATAGATCATGGAACAAAGCATGGAGGGTTAACAGGGAGAATAAATTCAAAGTAGAGAAAATAGGCCATGTTAGCTTAAAAAGAACTTTGCTAAAAAGAGGGTAGCAAAGCCTAAACTGGAGATGTAGTAAGGATACTACCGCAAAAGGCTTCAACCATCAGTCAGTAGAGACTGGAGCCCATCGTGGACACAGGGACCCCAAAGAAGAAACATCCTTAATGATCTGGGGTAAATACTCTTGATGGAGAGGGCTAGAATCCAACAAATAGCAATCAATGAGGAATTGAAAGCCAAGGAGGAGCAGAACAAAGAGGAAATATGATAGGCAAGAGGCAGAACAATTCAGGGAAGGCTGGACACCAGGGGCTACTAGAGGCTAAAAGAAACATGGTAAGATATACAGATGTGTATTTGTGCACACCCACACCCACATACACATAGTCACATATGTGGTCTCTCTCATAGTCTCTGTAATATCTCTAAGTAGAAGTACATATAGACACACACATGTACACACACAGGTGCGCGCGCGCACACACACATGCCTCAACCACATACTAGTAGGGTTCATACCACACCAAGTGACCTGGGTGTTATGGAATTAACATCCATTGAGGATCTGGGAAAATCCCAGAGTTCTTCCCATGCCTGGAGGCAGTAGACTTCCCTCACACAGTCTCTCTGGCTCTGATTCTTTTTCATCTGATAAGTGGTTTAGTTATTTAATAACCTTGCACCGTCATAGATAGGGCTCTTTTTCTGACTACTATCAACCCAGATGTGAACTCTGACTCTTTCCTTTATCCCCTAAAAATGTGAAAATACCAGTACTACTTTCAAGAAAAGTCTGTGTTCATATAACTGAATTAAGGCCTTAGAGACTAGGAGTTGGGAGAAGCTTAGAAAACAGAAAGAGGCAAAAAATCATGTGTTGTCTTAATTATGCCTGTTCTTAAACATACTTTGGCCTCCACTCCACTACGGGTATCTTTCCATTGGCTGCTTTATGCTGGGCAATGCCCAGCCTTACACAGTCTCACTGTTTCCTTGCTGCCTTTCCTCTTTCTCATCTGTGGACTTCACTTCAGCCTTCCCACAGGACCCCTGGAAATTCTGAATTCTCAGTCTCACTGGTAGACCAGATCTTTTCTCTCTCCCTTATCTATAAAACTTCATTCCTGTTTCATACTATCTTCCTAAAACCTACCAACAATTTCAACAAAAGAGAAAAGTCTTATATTTTCTAACCAGATTCACTCTCCTTAGAAAACAGTTATAATTAAAAAAAAAATGTGTTGGCATTTGTTTAAAAATATGGCATGTTACAAACTCTCTACCAGAAATTTTCTTTGCATTAGCTCATTGGTTCTCTCACACATGCCCCCAAAAGTTATTTTTATATTATCTTATTGTAGATGGACAAAACTGAGGACAAGAAGGATGAGGTATTTTCAGAAGGCCACGCAGGTAATAGGTGGCAGAACCAGGGTCTGATTCCTCAAGCAGTTTCTTGGTTGCTCTAGCACACATACATGTGTGCACACACACACTCACGTATAAGATGATAAAGAATTGGAGGATTCTATGAAACTTGGTTTAAACCAGATTAAAACATTGAATTAAGATTTGAGGGGCAAGAAAAGAGACATTGGGAACTCACGCTCCAAAACTGAGCCAGGAAGGTATCTTATAGGAACAGCGGGAGAGTAAGGTGGGGGAAGTTTGCAGTTTTTCTCCCCTGCCACATTTTCTAAGTAGTTCTATTCCAAGTGGGGAGCAGCTACCTTGGGTTCCCATAGAGGGAGGCAGGAAGCGGCTGCCAGTCACTACCAGTCACAGGTCACAGGACCATGTGGGTGGCATGAGGCAGTACTGTCATGCTCAGGTCCTGTCTCACAGGCTGGGACAGAGCCTAAAGCCAGGATAAAAGGGCCTCAGGGTCAGAGTGGCTCCATACACTCCTCTCCTGAGGTGCTTACAGACTTACTGCACTGGTAAGTATCTCTTGGGAGGGAGCTTAGACCAGAGCAGAGGGGCAAGTGAGAGAGGGTCTTGGGGGCTGGAGGCCATGTGGGGAGGGGGAGAGAGGCCTCGTGAAGACTAAAGGAAAACATGGATGGGAGAGTACACTGCTGAGTCCCTGAGAGAAGAGTGGACAGCAGTGCCTCTGTGTTGTACCAAACTGAGCTCTAGCTGTCAAGGTTCTCAGGTCAGAGGGAATAGAAGCACTGGCCATCAGGCTCTGCTAGAACAGCTTTAACAAGATGTTACATTTGAGAGTAAAATCATAAATTGTGACCATCTTTGCCAAGATGAGCCGGTAATTCTCAACCAACAGAGAAAGAATTAATCTGAGGATGCTTTGGGTAGCTCTGAATCCCACATATCTATGGATCTGAAATGGAATTGGGTGTCTGTTGAGGAAGTCAGAGACACCAAGATCAGAATCACTGTGCTAAGATACAGGATGAGGCTTCAGGTGTGCTAGAAATGGCAGGGTATCACACTGCAGCTGGGGTGTCCGAACTCGGATCCCCTACCTGCACAAACATACCATTCTTGAGCTGCCGCAGTAAGAAAGTATGCATGTGGGAACAGCCAGCCTACCAGACCATCTATTTCTATCTACATGTCCTAGAACAAAATGATCTAGGAAGTAACAGTTCCTAATTTTCTTTCTTTGAGAGAATACTTACATTCTGATCTGGTTTCCAGGCTGGCCAGTTTGAGAGTTCTGGTTGACAAGATAGAAAAAATTACCACCTTCAATTACCAGATAATTAATCATGATAGATTTTGTTTCATACTGGTTTTGCCTCCATCTCCTTCTTTTGAAAGACAGAATAATCCCTGCCTACCTTAAAATAGAAATTGTGAGACGCAAAGGACATAGTGGGAGAGAATATGCCTAAGTATTAGAAATAATGAAACTTCCAGGGTGGAATTATCAAGGACTCCATTTAAACAGTTCATCAAATAAAGGCACTAGAAATGATACTGAGAGCAGGAAGGGGTGGGGCAGGGGGGGCTCTGTGTCCTGGGTCTGACTCACTGTGTGACTCTCCCTCAGGTCCTGACCCTGCCCACTGAGATGTCCTGCCAGCAGAACCAGCAGCAGTGCCAGCCCCCTCCCAAGTGCCCCGCCCCCAAGTGCCCCCCCAAGTGTCCTCCAAAGTGCCCCACAGTCTCTTCTTGCTGCAGTGTCAGCTCTGGGGGCTGCTGTGGCTCCAGCTCTGGGGGTGGCGGCTGCTGTGGTTCCAGCTCCGGGGGTGGTGGCTGCTGCCTGAGCCACCACAGGCGACACAGGTCCCACCGCCAGAGACACCAGAGCTCAGGCTGCTGCAGCCAGCCCTCGGGGGGCTCTGGTTGTTGCAGTCAGCCCTCGGGGGGCTCGGGCTGCTGTGGAGGGGGCAGCAGTCAGTCATCTGGAGGCTGCTGCTGAAGTCAACCCTGACCCCCTCTTCTCCTGACCTCCCTGAATGGTGGAGAGATCTGAGTAAACCTTTGAGCTCTGGCCAGAGGATCCCTCAACAGTGGTTTCCAGAAGCCGAAAATGTTTCTCTACAATTCATATCCTGACCTCATTCCACCTATCAGTGGCTGCCCTGGGAATCCCAAAGCATAGACCTCATGTCCCTCTGCAACTTCTATTATTGCATTCTGTTGAATTGAAACAATAAAACAGAATCTGTTCAGTAACTTGGCATAGAGTGATTTCATTTCCTGTTTTTGTCACCATTGTTTTCTCCTCTGTTCTCTCCTGGTGGCTTCAGAGGCATCAATAGACAGAGAACAGGGTCAACTACAGGAGGGACATTTTTAATGCTTTTCTATGTTTGCAATCTTCCCTAATTCTTTGTTTTCACTTTTACTTTTTTGAAAGACTTTATTTACTAATTGGAAAGACAGAGAGAGAGAGAGCATGGGCAGGTCTCTCTGATAATGATGTTTTCTTGTGTCTGTTGGCCAACTGTATGCCTTCTTTAGAAAAGTGTCTATTCATGTTCTCTGCCCATTTTTAAATCAAACTGTTTTTTTTCTAATGTTGAGTTGTACAAATTTCTTAGATATTTTGGATATTAACCCCTTATCAGAAACATCGTTTCTTCTCTCATATATGTTCTTTCATTCAGTAGATTGCTTTTTTATTTTGTTAATTGTTTCTCTTTTTGTGCAAAAGCTTGATGTAGTCCCAATAGTATTTTGCTTTTGTTTCCCTTGCCTTAGGAGATGCATCTAGAAAAATGTTGCTATGGTCAATGTCAGAGAAATTATTATCTGTGTTATCTTCTAGGATTTGTATGTTTTCTGGTCTCACATTTATGTCCTTAGTTCATGTTTAAAAATTATTTGTTTTAGAGAGAGAGAGAGCACACGAGTGCAGAGAGGAGAAGGTTAGAGGGAGAAGGAGAGGGAAACTTCATCAGATTTCACACTCAGTGCAGAGCCTGACACGGGGCTTGATAATCACCACTCAGATCAGAACCCAAGCAGACACCATGAGTCGGATGCTTAACGGACTGAGCCACCCAGATGCCTCTGTCTTTAGTCTGTTTTGAGTTTATTTTTGTGTATGGTGTTAGAAAGTGGTCCAATTTCATCCTTTTATATGTAGCTATTCAGTTTTCCCAGCACTATTTATTGAAAAGACTGTCTTTTTTCCATATTGTACATTCTTGCCTCCTTTGTCAAAGAATAATTGATCGTATAAGCTAGGGTTTAATTCTAGGCTCTCTATTCTATTCCATGTATCTATGTGTCTGTTTTTGTGCCAGTCTCATACTGTTTTGATTACTACAACTTTGCAGTATATCTTGAAATCTGGAATTGTAATACTTCCAGCTTTGTTTTTCTTTCTCAAGATTGCCTTGGGTATTCAGGGCTTTTGTGGTTCCCTAAAAATCTTATAATTATTTGTTCTAGTTTTGTGAAGACTGTTGTTGGTGTTTCGATAGGGATTGCACTCAATCTGTAGACTGCTTTAGGTAGTATGGATATTTTAACATAAAACTAATGTAACATTGTGTGTCAACCATACTCAAATAAAATTTTAAAAATCTTTTAATACTTGGTAATAAATGAATAATTTTGAATTATTACCACCATTTCAAAATATGGAAGGCAGTAAAAATAACGTCATGAGAAATTCAAATCTTTTTCTCTAAGATCAGGTTTAAGGCAAGGATGTCCCCTCTCACTACTCCTTTTCAACATAGTACTAGAAGTTCTGGTTAATACAATAGGATAATTAAGAGTATACAGATTGGGAAGGAAGAAATAAACTATTTTGTTTGCAGATTATATGATAATC
The DNA here is from genome assembly GCF_011100685.1 of Canis lupus familiaris. NCBI lineage: Eukaryota > Metazoa > Chordata > Mammalia > Carnivora > Canidae > Canis > Canis lupus. The sequence continues at coordinate 64,931 of NW_023330542.1, forward strand.
TACGTAGAAAATCTGAAAAAAATTAACAAAAAACCTCCTGGCTCTAATAAGGAATTATAGCAAGACTGAAGGATACAAAGATTAATACATAAGAATCTATCATTTTCCCATATACCAGTGAACAAGTAGAATTTGAAATTAAAAATGCAATACCATTTACATTAGCACCACTCCACAATAAAATACTTAGGTATAAATCTGACAAAATATGTGTAAGATAAATATGAGGAAAACTACAAAACTCTGATGAACAAAATCAAACAGAACTAAATAAATGGAATGGTATTCCATGTTCATGGATCAGAAGAATCAATATTGTCAAGATGTCAGTTCTTCTCAACTTGGTCTATAGATTCAATGTGTTCTCAGTCAAAATCCCAGCAAATTATTTTTTGGTTATCAAGAAACCGATTATAAAATTCATATGGTAAGGCAAAAGATCCTGAATAGCCAACACAGTATCAAAGGAAAAAAATAAAGTTGTAGGACTGACACTACCCAACTTTAAGACTTACTATAAAGCTACATAATCATGACTATTTGACATTAAGAAAATAGTGGATAATAGATCAATAGAACAGAACAGACACCCAGAAATATAGTCAATTGAGCTTTGACAAAAGAGCAAAAGTAATATAATGAAACAAAAGTGGTCTTTTCAACAAGTAATGCTGGAAAAAGGGGGTATCTACAAGCAAAAAGAAAAAAATCAATCTAGACACAAACCTTATAGCTTTCATAAAAATTAGCTCAGAATGGATTACAGACCTAAATGTAAAATCAAGCATTATAAAACTCCTGGAAGATAACTATTGAAGAAGACCTAAACTAACCCGGGTTTGGTGATTACTTTTTATTTTATTTTATTTTTTATTTATATTAAAAAGATTTTATTTTATTCATGAGAAGCACAGAAAGAGAGGCAGAGACATAGGCAGAGGGAGAAGCAGGCTCCTGGGGGGAAGCCCAATGTGGGACTCCATCCCAGGACCCCGAGACCATGCCCTGAGCCAAAGGCAGACACTCAACAACTGAGCCATCCAGTCATCCTAAGGTGATGACTTTTTAGAAACAACACTAAAGCTACAATACAGGAAAAAAATAAGTGATAAGCTAGCCTTGATTAAATTAAAAGCTTTTGCTCTGCAAAAGACAAAGTTAAGAAAGTGATAAAACAAATCACAGACTATGAGAAAATACTTGAAAAAGACACATATGATGAAGGACTATTATTCAAAACATATAAATAACTCTTAAAACTCAACAATAAGACAGCAAACAACTTAGCTTAAAAAAAAAAAAAGGACAATAGACCTTACCAAACACCTCACCAATGAAGGTATACATAACTAATAAGCATGTGAAAAGATACTCCACATCATATGTCATCAGGGGAATACAAATTAAAACAATGGGATACCACTGTACACCTATTAGAATGCCCAAAATCTGGTACACTGGCAACACCAAATACAGATAAAGAGATGCAGCAACAGGAACTCTCATTTATTGCTGGTACGAATGCAAGATGGTACAGCCATTTTGGAAGATGGTTTAGTGGTTCCTTATAAAAAAGTAAATGTACTCTTATCATATGATCAACCAATTTTATAGTATTTAACCAAAGGAGTTGAAAACTTGTGTAGATGCAAAAACCTGCACACAGATATTTAGAGCAGCTTTCTTCACAATTGCCAAATCTTAGACACAACCACCATGTCCTTCAGGCAGTAAATGAATAAATGAACTGTGATATATCCAGACAATGAAATGTTATCTGGCACTATAAAAGAAAGTTGTCAAGCAATGGAAAGACATGAAGGAACTATAAATATGTATCACTAAATGAAGGAAGACAATCTGAAACAGCTATATGCTGTATGATGCCAGCTATATGACATAGGGAAAAGACAAAACTGTGGAGACAGTGAAAGGTCAGTGTTTCTTTTTATCTTTTGAGATCAGAGTGTTGTTGAAGGATAGGATAGGAGAGATGTGATCGGCAGAACACCAAGGATTTTCAGGGCAGTGAAAATACTCCCTATAATACCATAATTATGGATAGATATCATACATTTGTCCAAACCTATAGTATGTATTCCAAGAGTAAACCGTAATGTAAACTATGGAATTTAGATGACAAGAAGGTGTCAATATAAGTTCATGGATTGTAACAAACGTACCACTCTTGTGGGGAAAGTTGATAGTGGGGAAGTTATGCATAGATGGGCACAAAGGGTACATGAGAAATCTCTGTACCGTCCTCTAAGTTTTTCTGTGAACCTAAAACTGCTCTAAAAAAAGATAAAGTTCAATAAATAACTTGGGAAAATAGATCACAAATGACAGTTATAGGACCAGTGTCCTTTTTTTTTTTTTTTTTTTTTTAGGACCGGTGTCCTTAATAAACACATGGTTCATGCAAATTAACAGTAAATAAACATTCCTGTAAAAGATTTGGAAAAGTTGCAAATGATGAATTCTTGAAAAAGAGAAATAAGGGCACTCGGGTGGCTCAGTCAGTTAAACTCTGTCTTTGGCCCAGGTCAGAATCCCAGGGTCCTGGGATCAAGCCCCACATCGGGTTCCCTGCTCAAGAGGGAATCTGCTTCTCCTACTCCCTCTGCCCCTTCTCCTTCTGCTTATGCGCTGCGCTCTCTCTATATATCTCCCACTAAATAAATAAATAAATGAATAACAAAGACAAAATCTTTTTAAAAAAGGGAAAGAAAAAGAGAAGAAAGAAAAAAAATATTTATAGTTACCGTTGAAATTAATTTGGAAAAATGATTCTACCTTGCTCATAAAGAAGAAACTGAATTCATTTTTTAGGAGGTAGCTCTCAAGTTCATAATACATTTCAAAAATTAGCTCACAAAACTCATTGTTGTTACAAAATTCACCAGGTGATGTGCAAATGGTCACTTATGATTTGTTCTTGAGAATGCAAATTAGCATAAAGATTTGGGTGACTCATTAACTCTCAAATATATTTATGGGGCAGATGAATTAAGCTTAAATGAATGTACCATTCATAACATAACATAAACATTCTATGACTTTGAGTCAAAAAAGTTAAAAAAAATAAAAATGAAAGAAAAGAAAGAAAAGAAATGAATTATTACACTGTAATAATTCAGAAGTAATGGGAGAGCCCAGCATAGTTGAGATAAATATGAGGTACATATGAAAAAATTAGTAGCAAGACTCAGAAAAATGTAACTTTAAAATATGTTATTTAAAATAGTAACTGAATTTTCGCCTAGACTCTAAGAATATTGCTTCCTCATTTATAATTTAATTTAATATAATTTAAAGGGTTTGTAAAGATGGAAAAAATAAAGATTGCAAATTTGCTTGGTGCTGACTTAGAAGCACGGAAAAAACGGAGAAAACCTAGTTTCTCAGTCTGCATTGTTTCTGTTAGATCTCAGTGATGCTTCCTTCATTCCATGAGAAAATGAAAAGTTGACGATGGTGCTGGGAAAAGAGGTTTTGTGGATGCAGTCTTTTTTTTAAAGATTTTATTTATTTATTTATTCATGAGACACACACACACACACACACAGAGGCAGAGACACAGGCAGAGGGAGAAGCAGGCTCCATGCAGGGAGTCCCTGTGGGACCCAATCCCAGGTCTCCAAGATCATGCCCTGGGGTCTGAAGGTGGCGCTAAACTGCTGAGCCACCCAGGCTGCCCCTGGATGCAGTCTTTTGAGGGCCACTCAGATAAAGAAGCTGGCACCTGACCACCTCCATTGCTACATCTGTGCTCTGAGTGGGGAGACAAGGTTTCTCCACTACAACATGAGAGGAGTGGTGCTGGCTATGGGGAGGGGTGTCAATGCCAACTGTGGACACCAGTCTTACTCCGTATCCTCTCTACATGAGTGAAATGGTATTCCACCTAGTGCTTGACTGCATTGTGTTTTCTTTGGCGAGTCTGATACTGAGATGAAGTGGGCAGCAGTATTTAGAGTGTTCTCCTGGGGTTGGTAACCTGGGCATGGTACTCTGCTTGACAAAAAGAAGACAGGTGCAACAGACACTTTGACAAATGGAAAACCTCAGAAAGCCAATGCTTCGCTCGTCAAATGTTTATATATTGGACTGTTAATAAAGCCGTGAGATTTTCAGCTAAAGCTTAAAATCTTGTCTTCATAGTACAACTATGCTGCTGACTCACTGCCTACATCTAAGTCAGGTCAGTTGACGGTTTGGGCGTTGCCCTGCATAGAGGCAGAGGCATGGATCAGATGGCATCTCAACCCCATCATCCCACAAATCAGGAGCAGGAATCCATGTCCTGATCACTTCTGCATTACCAAGTCCACTGGGACAGCATGAATGTTGGCTCCAAGCTGCTCAGGAGCTTCCCTGGTATAATCTGAAACTAGCTTCTATCGACATAGGGCAAGGAGAGAGCAAAGAAAGCCTCAGGCCACTACAGATTTGTAGACAGCAGGTTTGATGAACAAGGAAACTTAAGAGGCTAGAACTGGGCAGATGCAAGACAGATAAATCTCCATACCTTCCCTCCAAATCTTCACTGGGCTCAGTCATATATCTAAGTGGTCTCAATGCCACATCCCCATCTCAAGGCTGTGTCCTTAGAGCAGCCTCTGGGAGCATGGAAGGAACTAGAATCCACATGTCAAGGACGGGGAAGGGGCAAGAAGTCTTTAATTATCAAGGTCCATGTAGCTCATGGGTCAAACAGCAGTCACATCCTCTTGATGACTTCTCCCAACAGAAGACAACAAAAGTCATACCCAGGTGAAACAGGGGAAGATCTCTTAGCACAATGTGGCCAACACACCTCACTGAACGTGTTTCAGATAGTGGTCTCCTATGGGAGTGAACTCATTCATCAGGAATAGGTATTTGTGACTTGAAAAGTCAATGCTACTGCTAGTAATAGGATTTTAAGACCATTAACTACTCACTCTGCATAGCCCTATATGAATCAATGGAGGTAAACAAATATAGGACCCAAGCCATAACGTAAAGTAAGTTGCTATAATCTCATTTGAGTGATATGTCACGTGATGCATAACACAAGAGGTGGGATTTGAGTGTCCCCATCATGATAGGACAACAGAATGACATGCAATGTAGGGGAGGGCATAGTCAAAGTTTGGAACTAATATCCATCAGTAGTTTAAGAATATATCTAGTACAGGTGACCAATGTAATAATTCAGATAGAAGAAATATTCATGATTCACAGTAGATTTTGGGATGCCTCCCGTAAATAGTGTGCAATTCTGAAAAAGATGTTGTTAGTGGTTTGGTGTTATTTATGGGGATGGGAGAGATTATAATGGATCTCATAGTGGAACAGAATCAGGGGCCAGCCCTCCAATCCCAGTCTTGGGCTCTGCCTCCAGCCTGCGAGACAAGACCTGGGCAGGAGGGGACAGCCTCCTGCCATCCACATGATCCTGTGACAGGTGATGACTGGCAGTGCCTCCCAGTCTCCCCACAAGGCCCAGGACATTGCCACCAACAGTGCCACTTCATTCTTATAGCTGCCTGTTCCTCACATAGCCTTCTTGGAGTCTAGCAACTCCCCCCCCCCAACCCCTCCTGTCTTAACGCCCTGATGTGTCTGCTTTGAATGAAAACCCACAGAAACCTCTATATGTCTCTGCTTCTGTCCCTGCCATGCTGGCAGATCCTGTGTGTATGCGTGTATGCAAATGCATGTGTGTATGCACGGGTGTGTGCCTGCGTGTGCGTGTACCTACGTGTTCACACCATCACAGTGAAAAGCCTGGATTAGAAGTGAGTAAGATCCACCTGGGACAGAATCCTGGTCCTGCCAGTCATTAGCCATGTGATCTTGTGAAAATCACCTAACTTTTCTCAGTTTTGGTTTCCTCAACGTTGAAGCAGGAGACAGAAATGACTCTCAATGGTGTCATGAGGGTCAGTAGAATCATGGGAGGGAAGCACAGTGGACACTCACATGTGAACTATCTATCCATCAATAATTAAAAGGGAATGGATTGTTTTCAGAGCACAGCTATTTTCCATCTGACTTTTTAAATGACCATTTTTTCCCACTGAGGTCTTTCATACATTTTCATATAGCAATACTCCTGAGGAGGAGACAGAGAGAAAAGCTGCACTGCTTTGCATGGGATGATGAGAATCTGTCTTATAGGCCGGAGGAGGGTGAGCCTGTGGATGAGAAAGCACGAAGGGGGAGAGACAGCGAGAGGGTTCCAGGCTGGGTGTATGTGGGAGAAGGCCCCACGGAGAGGAAGCCCCAAGGCCTAGGAGGTGGGAAGACCTTATAGAACAGGAGGGCTTGGGACTCATTCAGTAGGAATCTCCAGTGTCGCTGCTTTGCTTCTACATGGACACAAGGTTCTTTGAAGGAATTTGGGGGAACGTTTTTAGGAGAGTAAGATAAAGACTAATGTCAATGTGGCATGTAGCAGGTGTTCCTTCCATGTCTGGAGGGCAACATATCTAAAAAAATAAGCAAATTAATTAGATAAAGACAAATAGACCTGGATAATTGTGAGAAGAAAGTCCTCCCTCCAGAAGTCTCCACAATACTTCTCCAGAGCCTGAGATGAGCCCGATATGACTCAATAATATCTATCCCTGGGTCCTAACAGGCAAGGAGAACCAACAGCTTGTGAAATGTATGTGCGTACATGACTGTCACTATGTTAGGCTCTTTAACTGATGTATGCGTGTGTGTATTACATATGTGGATAATTCTATATATTATGTAGACATAGAGATGTAGATATAAACACAGATACAGATAAAAGGAGAGAGAGAGAGAGAGAGAGAATCCACCTTGTCTGTTACTCTAACCATCAGATATCTCAGAGTACGTGGCCTTCTGTGGTGCTCCACTGCCACTCATCTGTCATGGTTTCTCCTTAATGCACTGGGGAGAACACATGCTTCTCTCTACCATCCCCCACTCCAGGAAAAATTGCCCGTGACCTTAAGAGAGCCTCATCCAGGGCTCCACTGTGTTCAGGGTCAAGGCCAGCATTTTTTAGGGACAGTCAAGGCTCTGTGCAGCATGACTCTGTACAACTATTCCAGTTTCTGTTGGCTTCCCAAGAACTGGCACATTGGCTATACTGTAAACATGTCTCTCCCTACCCCATTCCTAGGCTTTACACCATGATATTTTCCTTTCTGAGACGATGCAGTTCAAGTCTCATTTGCTCAGTATCCTTTATGTAACATTGTCTTACCTACGTAAGGATTAATAAATCCTTTTACAACACAACTGTGTCTCATATTTCTCATTCCCCTTCAGCAACTAGTACACGCTTGCGCATGTATGCGTGGTTAATAGACCTTTAAAAGCCTTTCACTAGCATTAACACTGACTTGGAAGTGTGTGAACAGCCATTCCTGATGATTCCAGTCACCCTCATGAGAGATCATGCTCCAAGATAGGCCTAGTGACATGTGATGGCCACGCCCCTCTTCAGAAGTCAGCCACTGTTCCACCTGGCCATGACATTTGTTCAAGTTGTTCCAGTGGGCTGACATATGGGGGTGGGGTGGGGTGGTGAGGATATCCATGCCTTGGCTCACGTGGGAGCACAGCTCCTGATTCCTAGAATGATGGGGTAAGGAGGTCATCTGGTTCCTGCCTCTGCCTCCAGGCAGGGCAGCGCCCCAACCATTCAGCTGCTTGAACTTAGTGGTGAGTCAACCACGTGGCTGCAAGCATATCACTTGGACTGACACTTTGGCCTTGGATATTAGCTATCAATGGCTTTGGGACCATTCAGTAAACATGTTTGACTACCGAAGGCCTTCTGACATTACCTTTTCACCCAAGGAGTCTGTCCCTCATCTCTCAGGCAGCCGGAGGGGGGCACTGCTGAGATCATATGGGAAGCATTTCAGACTGAATTAATTTTCCTCTGGGCCTTCCCACTATGCTCCCTTCTGAGCTACAAATGAGCACTTAACAAATTGTAGTTTTCTTCATCTCTGCAAGTCTTTCTTTTAAAAATAAATGATAAATCGATATCCTAAAATCAGTAGAACATAGACATGATTGTTGCTTAAGTATTAAGTGGGGCAAGGTGTAATAAGAATGGCACAAAACTCAGGGATCCCTGGGTGGTGCAGCGGTTTAGCGCCTGCCTTTGGCCCAGGGCGCGATCCTGGAGACCCGGGATCGAATCCCACATTGGGCTCTCGGTGCATGGAGCCTGCTTCTCCCTCTGCCTGTGTCTCTGCCTCTCTCTCTCTGTGACTATCATAAATAAATAAAATTTAAAAAAAAAAAAAAAGAATGGCACAAAACTCATATAAAGAGTTGACAAATTGAATTACAGAAAGAATATGAATTTTATAGAGCATAAAGTATCATATATAAGGCAAAAAGACAACTACAGAGTGCTACAACGCATATGCCTGGTAAGAAGTTGATACCACTGGTATATAAATACACATTACAAATTCAAAACTACATGAACATACACAATGAAATGAGTAAAGGACACAGAGAGCCCATTCCTAATCCCTCGACCCCCTTGTGTCGTTATTGCCCTCATAGGCACACATATCCACACACGTTGTGTTAGTCTGGATTTTCCAGAGAAACAGAACCAGTAAGATGTGTGCACATAGCCAGAGAGATTTGTTTGAAGGAGTTGCTCACCCAGTTGTGGGTATTGGCAAGTTGGAAAACTGCAGAGCAGGCTGGCAGGCTAGAGACCCAGGAAGCGTTGACATTACAGCCGCCAGACGGAAGGCAGTGGCAGGCAGAAGTCCTTCTTCCTGGGCAGCCCTCAGTCTTTTTTCCTAATTCTTTCAACTGACTGGTGGAGGTCCATCCACATTATGGAGGGTAATCTGTTTTACCTGAAGTCAACTGATTTAAGGTTATCACACATTAAACAAAACAAAACAAAAAAGAAACATTAAAAAAACCTTCACAGCAACATCGAGATTGAGTGTCAGATTTAAAATCTGGGTGCCATGGCCTAGCCAAGGTCACACATAAAATTAACCATCCCAGTTCACTCCTTGTCAACCTGGCACCCATATATACCTCCTTAAACAATATTTAGGGAAGAGGGTGGGGCAAGATGGCTGAAGAGTAAGGTCCCCAAGTCACCTGTCCCCACCAAATTACCTAGATAACCTTCAAATCATCCTGAAAATCTATGAATTCGGCCTGGGATTTAAAGAGAGAACGGCTAGAATGCTACAGTGAGAAGAGTTCGCGCTTCTATCAAGGTAGGAAGACGGGGAAAAAGAAATAAAGAAACAAAAGGCATCCAAGGGGGAGGGGCCCCGCGAGGAGCCGGGCTAAGGCCGGGGCGAGTGTCCCCAGGACAGGAGAGCCCCTTCCCGGAGAAGCAGGAGCTGCACCAACCTTCCCGGCGGAAAGGGGCCTGCAGGGAGTTAGAGCGGGACCCCAGGAGGGCGGGGATGCCCTCGGGCTCCCGGGGACACTAACAGACACCTGTGTTCCGGGGAGAGTGCGCCACACCCCGGCAGCCGAGCTCCCTAAAGTGCTGCAGCGCGCACGGCTGGACCCGGGAGCAGCTCAGAGGGGCTCTGGCAGAGGCTCCGTGCGGAGGGGGCTGCGCCGCCAGGAGCGCGATTCCACCAGCGCAGGCCCGGGAGCACAGGGCACTGGGACACAGCCCAGGATCCAGCGCTCCCCAGGGACAGGCAGAGGCCAGGAGGGCCCAGGGCAGCAAGGACGCTCCTGCCACCAGCTGTGCAGATCAGCGGCCCCCACCCCCATAGCATCCAGGCCCCTGTGGACTGAGAGCTCTTTAGTTACTGCCGGAGCTGACTCCAGGGCTCCAGAGCTGGCCGCTGCCACTGTGGTTGTTCCTCCTGGGGCCTCACAGGGTAAACAGCCCCCACTGAGCCTCACGGTGGCCTCATCGGACAAACAGGTTAAACATCACTCACTGAGCCCTGCACCAGGCAGGGAGCTGAGCAGCTCCCCCAAGTGCTAACACCTGAAAATCAGCACAGCAGCCCCCTTCTGCAGAAGACCAGCTAGAGGACAGGAGAAAAACAAATTATTGACCAAGCAGCACTGGAAAGTTCCAGGGGAAGTGGAGGGATTTACAGTATACAGAATCAGAGTATATTCCCCCTTATTTTTTGTTTTTTGATTTCTGTTTGCTTCCCCCCCTTTTTTCTTCTTTTCTTCTCTTTTTTTTCTCTTTCTTTTCTTCTTTTTTTCTTTTTTCTTTTTTTCCTTTTTTCTCTTCTCTCTTTTTCTCCTTTTCCCAATACAACTTGTTTTTGGCTACTCTGCACTGAGCAAAATGACTAGAAGGAAAACCTCACGTCAAAAGAAAGAATCAGAAACAGTCCTCTCTCCCACAGAGTTACAAAATCTGGATTACAATTCAATGTCAGAAAGCCAGTGTAGAAGCACTATTATAAAGCTACTGGTGTCTCTAGAAAAAAGCATAAAGGACTCAAGAGACTTCATGACTGCAGAATTTAGATCTAATCATGCAGAAATTAAAAATCAATTAAATGAGATGCAATCCAAACTAGAGATCCTAACGACGAGGGTTAATGGAGGTGGAAGAACGAGTGAGTGACATAGTAGACAAGTTGATGGCAAAGAGGGAAACTGAGGAAAAAATGACAAACGATTAAAAGATCATGAGGCTAGATTAAGGGAAATAAGTGACAAGCTGAGGAAGAAAAATATATGTTTAATTGGGGTTCCCGAGGGCACCGAAAGGGACAGAGGTCCAGAATATGGATTTGAATAAATCATAGCTGAAAACTTTCCTAATCTGGGAAGGGAAACAGGCACTCAGATCCCAGAAATAGAGAGATTCCCCCCTAAAATCAATAAAAACCGCTCAACACCTCGACATTTAATAGTGAAACTTGCAAATTCCAAAGATAAAGAGAAGGTCTTTAAAACAGCAAGAGACAAGAAATCCCTGACTTTTATGGGGAGGAGTATCAGGGTAACAGCAGACCTCTCCACAGAGACCTGGCAAGCCAGAAAGGGCTGGCAGGATATATTCAGGGTCCTAAATAAGAAAAACATGCAGCCAAGAATACTTTATCCACCAAGGCTCTCATTCAGACTAGGAGAGATAAAGAGCTTCCAAGACAGGCAGAAACTCAAAAAATATGTGACCACCAAACCAGCTCTGCAAGAAATTTTAAGGGAGACTCTTAAAATTCCCCTTCAATAAGAAGTCCAATGGAATAATCCACAAAAACAGAGACTGAATAGGTATCATGATGACACTAAACCCATATCTTTCAATAGTAACTCTGAACGTGAATGGGCTTAATGAACCCGTCAAAAGGCGCAGGGAGTCAGACTGGATAAAAAAGCAGGACACATCCATTTGCTGTCTACAAAAGACTCACTTTAGACAGAAGGACACCTACAGCATGAAAATAAAAGGTTGGAGAACCATGTACCATTCAAATGGTCCTCAAAAGAAAGCAGGGGTAGCCATCCTTATATCAGATAAACTAAAATTTACCCCGAAGACTGTAGTGAGAGATGAAGAGGGACACTATCTCATACTTAAAGGATCTATCCAACAAGAGGACTTAACAATCCTCAATATATATGCCCCGAATGTGGGAGCTGCCAAATATATCAATCAATTAATAACCGAAGTTAAGACATACTTAGATAATAATACACTTATTCTTGCTGACTTCAATCTAGTGCTTTCTACACTCAATAGGTCTTCTAAGCACATCATCTCCAAAGAAACGAGAGCTTTAAATGATACACTGGACCAGATGGATTTCACAGATATCTACAGAACTCTATGTCCAAACGCAAATGAATACACATTCTTCTCAAGTGCACATGGAACTTTCTCCAGAATAGACCACATACTGGGTCACAAATCGGGTCTGAACCGATACCAAAAGATTGGGATCATCCCCTGCATATTCTCAGAGCATAATGCCTTGAAATTAGAACTAAATCACAACAAGAAGTTTGGAAGCACTTCAAACACGTGGAGGTTAAGGACCATCCTGCTAAAAGATGAAACGGTCAACCAGGAAATTAAGGAAGAATTACAAAGATTCATGGAAACTATAAGAATGAAGATACCACCGTTCAAAATCTTTGGGATGCAGCAAAAGCAGTCCTAAGGGGGAAATACATGGAATACAAGCATCCATTCAAAAACTGGAAAGAACTCAAATACAAAAGCTAACCTTACACCTAAAGGAGCTAGAGAAAAAACAGCAAATAGGTCCTACACCCAGCAGAAGAAGAGAGTTAATAAAGATTCGAGCAGAACTCAATGAAATCGAGACCAGAAGAACTGTGGAACAGATCAACAGAACCAGGAGTTGGTTCTTTGAAAGAATTAATAAGATAGATAAACCATCAGCCAGCCTTATTAAAAAGAAGAGAGAGAAGACTCAAATTACTAAAATCATGAATGAGAAAGGAGAGATCACTACCAATACCAAGGAAATACAAACGATTTTAAAAACATATTATGAACAGCTATACGCCAATAAATTAGGCAATCTAGAAGAAATGGACGCATTCCTGGAAAGCCACAAACTACCAAAACTGGAACAGGAAGAAACAGAAAACCTGAACGGCCCAATAACCAGGGAGGAAACTGAAGCAGTCATCAAAAACCTCCCAAGACACAAGAGTCCAGGGCCAGATGGCTTCCCAAGGGAATTCTATCAAACGTTTAAGAAGAAACCATACCTATTCTACAAAGCTGTTTGGAAAGATAGAAAGAGATGGAGTACTTCCAAATTCGTTCTATGAGGCCAGCATCACCTTAATTCCAAAACCAGACAAAGACCCCACCAAAAAGGAGACCAATATCAGACCACTATCCCTGATGAACATGGATGCAAAAATTCTCAACAAGATACTAGCCAATAGGATCCAACAGTACATTAAGAAAATTATTCACCAAGACCACGTAGGATTTATCCCCGGGACACAAGGCTGGTTCAACACTTGTAAAACAATCAATGTGATTCATCATTTCAGCAAGAGAAAAAACAAGAACCATATGATCCTCTCATTAGATGCAGAGAAAGCATTTGACAAAATACAGCATCCATTCCTGATCAAAACTCTTCAGAGTGTAGGGATAGAGGGAACATTCCTCGACATCTTAAAAGCCATCTATGAAAAGCCCACAGCAAATATCATTCTCAATGGGGAAGCACTGGGAGCCTTTCCCCTAAGATCAGGAACAAGACAGGGATGTCCACTCTCACCACTGCTATTCAACATAGTACTGGAAGTCCTAGCCTCAGCAATCAGAAAACAAAAAGACACTAAAGGCATTCAAATTGGCAAAGAAGAAGTCAAACTCTCCCTCTTTGCCAATGACATGATACTCTACATAGAAAACCCAAAAGACCCACCCCAAGATTGCTGGAACTCATACAGTAATTTGGCACTGTGGCAGGATACAAAATCAATATCCAGAAGTCAGTGACATTTCTATACACTAACAATGAGACTGAAGAAAGAGAAATTAAAGAGTCAATCCCATTTACAATTGCACCCAAAAGCATAAGATACCTAGGAATACCTAACCAAAGAGGTAAAGGATCTATACCCTAAAAACTACAGAACACTTCTGAAGGAAATGGAGGAAGACACAAAGAGATGGAAAAATATTCCAGGCTTATGGATTGAAAAAATTAATATTGTGAAAATGTCAATGTTACCCAGGGCAATTTACACGTTTAATGAAACCCCTATCAAAATACCATGGACTTTCTTCAGAGAGTTGGAACAAATCATTTTAAGATTTGTGTGGAATCAGAAAAGACCCCGAATAGCCAGGGGAATTATAAAAAAGAAAACCATATCTGGGGGCATCAAAATGCCAGATTTCAGGTTGTACTACAAAGCTGTGGTCATCAAGACAGTGTGGTACTGGCACAAAAACAGACACATAGATCAATGGAACAGAATAGAGAACCCAGAAGTGGACCCTGAACTTTATGGTCAACTAATATTCGATGAAGGAGGAAAGACTCTCCACTGGAAGAAAGACAGTCTCGTCAATAAATGGTGCTGGGAAAATTGGACATCCACACGCAGAAGAAGAATGAAACTAGACCACTCTCTTTCACCATACACAATGATAAACTCAAAATGGATGAAAGATCTAAATGGGAGACAAGATTCCATCAAAATCCTAGAGGAGAACACAGGCAATACACTTTTGAACTCGGCCACAGTAACTTCTTGCAAGATACATCCACGAAGGCAAAAGAAACAAAAGCAGAAATGAACTATTGGGACTTCATCAAGATAAGAAGCTTTTGCACAGCAAAGGATACAGTCAACAAAACTAAAGGACAACCTACAGGATGGGAGAAGATATTTGCTAATGACATATCAGATAAAGGGCTAGTGTCCAAGATCTATAAAGAACTTATTAAACTCAACAGCAAAGAAACAAACAATCCAATCATGAAATGGGCAAACGACATAAACAGAAACTTCACCGAGGAAGACATAGACATGGCCAACATGCACATGAGAAAATGCTCTGCATCACTTGCCATCAGGGAAATACAAATCCAAACCACAGTGAGATACCACCTCACACCAGTGAGAATGGGGAAAATCAACAAGACAGGAAACCACAAATGTTGGAGAGGATTTGGAGAAAGGGGAACCGTCTTGCACTGTTGGTGGGAATGTGAACTGGTGCAGCCACTCTGGAAAACTGTGTGGAGGTTCCTCAAAGAGTTAAAAATAGATCTGCCCTATGACCCAGCAATTGCACTGCTGGGGATTTACCCCAAGGATGCAGATGCAATGAAACGCCGGGACACCTGCACCCCGATGTTTCTAGCAACAATGTCCACAATAGCCAAACTGTGGAAGGAGCCTCGGTGTCCATTGAAAGATGAATGGATAAAGGAGATGTGGTTTATGTATACAATGGAATATTCCTCAGCCATTAGAAACGACAAATACCCACCATTTGCTTCATCGTGGATGGAACTGGAGGGTATTATGCTGAGTGAAATAAGCCAATCGGAGAAGGACAAACAGTATATGGTCTCATTCATTTGGGGAATATAAAAAATAGTGAAAGGGAATAAATGGAAAGGAGAAAAAATGAGTGGGGAAATATCAGAAAGGGAGACAGAACATGAAAGAATCTAACTCTGGGAAACAAACTAGGGGTGGTGGAAGGGGAGGTGGGCGGGGGATGGGGGTTACTGGGTGGCGGGCACTGAGGGGGGCACTTGACAGGATGAGCACTGGGTGTTATTCTGTACGTTGACAAATTGAACACCAATAAAAAATAAATTTATAAAAAAAAAACAACAACAACAATATTTAGCCTCCAAATAAGACAAAGACCAGGCCATACTTCCAGCTAATGTGATGCAGTCAGGCTGTGTATAGCAGATAATGCAAAAAACCCCTTTCTCCAGAAAAGGGTATAAGTCCTTGAATGATGTTGATCTTTCTCCTTAATATCCTTAGCTTCACTTCTATTGTGTGATGTTGAACAACACTGAAATACGTCAGTCAATACATCTTATGTCATATGATATGGGAGGAAACCAAGGGTTTCCACTCACACACACACACACACACACACACACACACACACACATTCATAACAAAGGAAGGAAGTGCTCTTAGTAAGAAATACTCCTGGTTGTGGCCGTGATTCTTTTCTAGCTGGTGAGGTGATCCAATACTCATTCCTGAAGGGTCTGGGCCATGAATAGTCCTATTGGAACTGGGTTCTTACGTTTCCCACGGACTTTAATCCAAGGGTGAGGCAGAACCAAGCGTCGCCCTAGGGGTCTCCTGTGTTCCACACAGACTCTTCTTCACCTCCACTGTGAGGAGCAGTTTAATTTTCTCTGTGAAAATCAGGATCAATCACTCCACTGAGCTCAGTAACTACCTTCTGTGCCTGTTGATTTCCGAGTCATGAGGAGGCCCTAGTACCAGGTGGCAGTCTTCACTTCCTGTTCAGTGGAATCGCGCTGTCTCCTGGCGCCTTCTCCTATTCTGGACCCCTTTCAAAACAAGTAGGGTTGGAGTTACCCCAGTCGATGGGCTAGAGTAGCACAACCCAGATGAAGGCTGTGTTACCTCCAGAATCCAAGGAGGCATGCTAGGTGTTGTGCCTCATGTTTTATTGCTGGAGGGGCCAGATGCAACTACTTCTGTGTCACTTTAGAAGGGATATCTCCACGTGCCCTGTACCACTGGACCCCTGGAAATTCCTCTGACCTCTTGTCAGTTATTTCCTACCCTCTGACATGCAAATACCTTGCCAGTAAGTCTAGAGTAATTGCTGCTTCTTACTTACCAAGTACTATCAGCATAGTATCATTGATGCAATGGATCAGTGTGATGACTTGTCAAAGGGAAGGACCATCAAGATCCCTGAGAAGTAAATTATGACACAGGGTAGCAGAATTGTCCTGCTCCTGAGGAGGGACACAGTAAAGGTATATTGCTGGCCTTTCCAACTGAAAATAAACGACTTCAGCTGGTCTCTACTGACAGATATGAAGGAAAAAAACAAAACAAAACATTTTCCAGCTTACTAGCTGCATGTCAGTTACCAAGGCATGTGCTAACTTGCTCCAGGAAGGGAAACTGCATCCGGTTAAAGCAGCTACAAGTGGAGTCACCACTGGCTTTAGCTTGCAATAACCCACCCTCATTTCTCTAAGATCCATCTGTTTTCTGCACAAACCAAACAGGTGAGTTAAATGGGCGTGTGGTGGGAATCAGCAACCCCTGCATCCTTGAGATTAAATTTATAGTATCACTAATCTCTTCAGTCCCTTCAGCGATGTGGTGTTGCTTTTGATTTATCATTTTCCTGAGTAGAGACAGTTCTAACGGTTCTAATGGCTCCTAGTTGACCTCCCCATCCCAATAGCCCTCACTCCACTGATCAGAGAGCCAGTGTAGGGATTCTGACAGTTGCTGTGTGTGTCTATTCCTATCACACATTCTAGAACCAGGGAAATAACCACGAGGTGGGCTCAGGACCCACTGGGCCCACTGTGAGATGAAACTGAGCTAAAACTCCATCGATCACCTGACCTCCAGAAGCTCCCGTCCTACCAAATAGGGACCAGAGTGGAGCAAAGTGATGTCTTGAGCCTCCTGGAATTAGTGTCAGTCCACAGCCAGTGTCCAGTTAGCCCCAAAGTCTGATTATTTTCTCTTTCCCCAGTGCACAATTCCCTGGAAAAAAGTGCCATAGGTCCCTTTGGGGAAAGCCGGGGGAAATATTAGTAGCTTAAGTCTTTGGGAGAGTACAAGGGTTCTTCCTCCAGAGGACCCATCCTCCCCTTCATTCAAGGTGTTCCGTGTCTATTAACTAGCTCAAAGTTGGGAATTGATTGAGGGAGCATTATTCTCTTTTTACGGCTCAGAGTTTCGTTCACTTAGAGTTTTTCCTCTGATACCTATCAAGTAAGAAATTAATACCGTTCCCATCAATTTCACTTCCAAACCACCATGATGAACTGGCCAGAGCCACAGCTCTGTGAGCCAGAATGTTCTGATTGCTGCTTTGACCCTGCTCTCCAGGATAGTAACCACACCCGCTTTGCCTTGGGTCCTAAGTGCTGCCAATGGTGTCCAGTTATCCCTACTGCATTTAAGTTTCCCAATTCAGTGGCATCAGATTCCACTGTAGTTTCTAACCTACAGAGAAGAACTATCAGCTAGCTCTTCAAGGGTGCTGTGGTCTCCTCACAAATTTATTTCTCATAGTCAGGAGAGATGTGTCCTATGGACCCTTCCAGAGAAGACGAGCAGATCCCAACTGATAACTCCGCTGTAACATTCCAATAAACCTTTGGACCCCTTCCTCTGTAATATGCCAAGGAAGTCCTGGCATTTCATCTTCATTTAGTGTCAGCCACCTTCTGGTCCATGATTCAGCCAACCAACCAAACACCCGGTTAGAGCCCTGTCAACCCCCTCCATCACCACTGCCACCACACTACATAGCCTTGAGTCTAGGACATCTGCTTGGCAGACCTATAGGAATAAATCTGGCTCGATCCAACTTTATGTCCCTTCCACAATTATCTCATACCCTTAATATGCAGTACACACATACTCCCTGGGTTTATATCTGTATAAATTGGAAAAACTCATGTAGCTCTTTTGGAGTGTAGCATACCTGCTGATAGGTCACCCCTATCAACAAAAGGTGTACTTCACCTTTGGGGCTTAGGGGGCCTTGAGATGAGTTGTGCTTCCAGAAGCAAAGAGAGATGGTGGGATGGGACCTGAAGAGAACCAACAGTGCACTGGAAGGCAGCCACTTCCAGGAGCCTTTCAGCTTCCTCAGGAGATGTGTGGTTTAACCTCCTCAGATGATATGAAAAGGTACTTCTACTGGCAAAAAACAAAGAAAACCAACAAAACAAAACAAAACAAAACAACAACACCTGATGGAATTGAATTTAGAAATTCAAAGTCTCGGCTTTATCAGGATTTTCCCAAATGTCTCTATTCCAACTTTTCAGGGACCCACGGATTTGCAAACAACTGGATATCATATGAGGCATGGTATCAGCCCTCAGGAGGACACTCCTTGCAAAAATGTACAGCTGGAACCTAGTCAGGAAGAAACATCAAACAGACCAAATTGACAGGCATTCCTCAAAACCAAAGTGTTTCAAAATCTTCAAACCATAAAAAGCCTGGACTGTCACAGATAGGGAGGGACTAACAAATTTCTGGCAACTAAAGGCAAGGTTGGTTCCTGAACTGGAATCTGAACCAATAAAATGGTTTTGTTCTTAAGACATTAGTGGTGCCAAGGGGCAAATCTGAGTAAGTTCTGTAGACACCGAGGCCTCAGGGGAAGCAGAAGTCGAGGCCAGTATGAGAAAGATAAAGTAGGAATGAATAGAAAACAACAACGAGGCAAGAGGGAATGAAGATTTCTAGTTTTATTGTTGCACATCAGGTTGGTTTGACAACAAGGTACGCTACAGAAGGGTGCAGGGTCTGTGCTTTGGGTTCCCAGGGTAGCCACACATATGGGGGAGGTGAGGAAATGGGTTTTTAGGAGAGGGGTTTTGGCTCCTGGACACCAGGGCACAGGGATCTGGGACAGAGCTCAAGGCTGCACTCAGACCCCGCAGCCACTTGAGCTGACCCAGCAGGGGGAGCTGGAGCAGGAAAGAGGAAGGGTTTGGCCACTGGCTATCCCCTAGTATGTTCTTCTTGGCTCAGAGTCCGCTTCAGCAGCAGCCTCCAGACGACTGACTGCTGCCCCCCCACAGCAGCCCGAGCCCCTGAGGGCTGGCTGCAGCAGCCTGAGCTCTGGTGTCTCTGGCGGTGGGACCTGTGTCGCCTGTGGTGGTCAGCAGCAGCCGCCCCCGGAGCTGGAGCACAGCAGCGCCACCCCGGAGCTGGAGCACAGAAGCCGCCCCAGGAGCTGGAGGAGCCCACAGCTGACACCAGCAAGAAGAGACTGGGGGGCACTTTGGGGGACACTTGGGGGGGCACTTGGGA
>NW_023330543.1:0-84285 GCF_011100685.1 Canis lupus familiaris
TGGATAGGACTCGCCATCCCAGTTCCTCTGGCAAGATGATGCTGGAGTCTGCGGCCCTCCACCAGCCACACAATCACTGGGTCTAGGCAAGTGTTTGATCCAGTGTAAGTCAGCATCACTATAGTTGGGGGTGTCCGGCAGGGTCCGTTCCCCCGGATCAGGTAGCGTGGTTGCTAAGACCTGGGTCACCAAGAGGGACGCCTCCTTTGCTTTTAAATCGGCTAGCCGGTTTCCCCTGGCTACTGGTGTGTCTGCCTTTTGGTGCCCCGGACAGTGGATGATGGCTAGGGCCTTGGGCAGCCAGAGGGTCCTCAGGAGTTCAAGAATCTCCGTTTTGTTTTTAACAGTCTTTGTCTCTGCTGTCAGAAGCTCTCTCTCTCTCTGTAAAGGGCTCTGTGAATGGAGCGGTGGCAAAGGCGTACCTGCTGTCGGTGTAGATGTTTATTCGTTTACCTTCCCCCATGGTCAGCGCCTTGGCCAGTGGGATCAGTTCTGCCCATTGAGCCAACATTCAGGCTGTCAATGGCTCCGCCCAGACGGTCTCTGTCTCCGTGGTTATGGTATGGCTGCCCCCGCAATTCGGACTCCTTCTCGGACAAAACTGCTGCCGTCCGTGTACCAGGTGGCATCGGCGTTCGGCAGTGGCTGGTCCTGGAGATCAGCTGTGATTCTGTGCACCTGGGCCCAAATTTCTTGACAGTCATGCAGAGGGGGGTCCCAGTCTGGGTTAGGGAGTCGAGAGGCATGGGGTATTGGTGGGCCCTGACAGGGTCTGCCCCCGGCTTTAGTTCTATGTATATGGCCGGTGGGTGCCGGCCCGGTTTCTGCCCATGCTTGGGGAATTCCTGAAGCCAACGGTCAATGTCAGTCATTGGGGTTGAGGGCATTTAGTGAGGACGATAGAGACGATATTCGTCTTCTAAACTCAGGACAAGCACCTGAATAGGGTGCCCCTTTTGTTTA
This sequence comes from Canis lupus familiaris, assembly GCF_011100685.1. Classification (NCBI taxonomy): domain Eukaryota; kingdom Metazoa; phylum Chordata; class Mammalia; order Carnivora; family Canidae; genus Canis; species Canis lupus. The sequence continues at coordinate 964 of NW_023330543.1, forward strand.
GGACTTTTGCCCCTTCGGGGTGGAAGCAAATTTGTGCCCCATCTTGGTGAGCAAATCCCAACTTAACAACGGGTAGGGACACTCAGGGATGACCATGAAGGAGTGGGATACCCGGCCCGTGCCGAAATCCACAGTTCTTCGGGTAGTCCATGAGTATTGTTTGGTGCCAACAACACCCGGTGTTGTTTTGGGGACCGGGCAGGTCCCCAAAAACATTGGTGTTTTTTTGTTTTTTGTTTTTTTTGTTTTTGTTTTTTTTGTTTTTTTTTTTTTTTTTTTGCAGCTTCATGGTTGGTTTTGGCCAAACTTTTTATTTAGTATTTTGTAGTTGCTTAACACACACTTAAATGGTCTTATTGGGGGAGGGGATGGGGAGGTTCTTGTAGATTCCCAAGGAAATGTCAGAAAGGCAAAATATGGCCAGCATTATCCATTTGCTTTTTTGGATTTACTGGGTGAATAGCACTTTCCTTACATAAGCATCTGATCTCAGGTTTTTCATTACTGAGAACATTGAGATTTCAGTTTGAAGACACTCTGAAATCCTAAGAGTGGCATACCCCGACCACCCTCTAATAGCTAGCTTGTTTGTATAGGCAGAAGGATTCACCTCTCCATTTTAGAAGGCTAGATGTTTGTGGAAGGTCTTAGAATTGCTTTGCCTCATTTACTGGGAAAAATCAGATATAGGAAGTGGCCTTTAGGGACACTTTTAACTTGAAAAATTACAACACTAGTACACAAGTTAAGTCTTAACACATTTAACATTTGCTTATTGAAAGCAATGTCATAAAGTCAAATAAGATTAAACAGGTTTTACTTTTTTCCCTCACAAGAACATAAAAATTATGGAAGGGGAACTTAACAGGAAATTTTAAAAAGGTAACACAATTTTTCCTTTTAGTAGTCCTTGGGTAGTTATGACAGAAAAGGTTCCACTTTTTTGTTTGTTTCTTTGAACGGGGATTTTGGTCCAAAATCCCACTTCACCCATGAAGTTTTGTTTGCCAATTTCCCTTGGGGTTGTAATAAAGCCGAATGTTGTGCCCCAGTGTCCACTAGGAATTCAACAGGTTGCCCCTCCACTTTAAGAGTTACTCTGGGCTCGGGGAGGGGTGCCAAACCCCAACTCCCCTAATCGGCCAGGTCCTCCATTTTCAAGACCTTGGCAGGGGCCTTAGATCTTTTGTTAGGGCAGCTTTTCACCCAGTGGCCCTCTTCTTTGCAATAAGCACATTGGTTTTTGTTCAGCTTAGGGCGCTCCCGATGGGGACCAGGGCCATCCTCCTTACCTGTCCCTGAAGCCAGCTTCTTGAGGTGCCTTCGTCTTTCCTGTGGGTCATCCATGGGTTGTGGCCAGCAGGATCTTGGTCAGGTTTCGGGTCTGCCAGTCACTTAGTTTGGTTTGTTGTTCTTCCGGACTTTCTCTATTATTATAGACTCATTCTGCTACTATCACTAAGTCCTGCAAGCTCTTCTCTCCCAGTCTCTCTACACTTTGCAATTTCTTTTTAATGTCCGGAGTGGCCTGGTTAACAAAAGCCATGATAATTGCAGCCTTTGTTTCCAGGGCTTCTGGGTTCATAGGGGTGTACTGCCTAAAAGCCTCTATGCTCCTCTAAGAAGGCTGCTGGACTCTCATCCTTACCCTGTCTTACATCATAGACCTTGGCCAGATTGGTAGGCTTGCCGCGGCAGCCTTGAGACCTCCATTAGAGTCTGGTGGTAGACCCGGAGTCTCTCCTTACCTTCAGCTGAGTTGTAGTCCCAGGTGGGGCGGGATAAAGGGATGCTGAGGGCATCCCCGCCCCTCCTGGGATCCCCGCCAACTCCTGGGAAGATTGGTGAAACCCCTGCTTCCCCAGGACGGGGCTTTCCTGTCCTGGGGACACTCGCCCTGGCCTTAGCCCAGGTCTTCATGGGGCCCCTCCCACTTGGATGCCTTTTGTTTCTTTCTTTCTTCCCTGCCCCCTCTTCCTACCGAGATAGAAGCGTGAACTCTTCTCACTGTAGCATTCCAGCTGTTTCTCTTTAAATCTCAGGCTGAATTTGTAGGTTTTCAGGATGATTTGAAAGTTATTTAGGTAATTGGTGGGGACAGGGGAGTTGGGGACCCTAGTCTTCCACCATCTTGCCCCCTCCTACTCTGTTTTTTGTTTAAAATTGTTTCTAGGGCTAGCATCCAAGATCTATAAAAAACTTATTAAACTCAGCAGCAAAGAAACAAACAATGCAAACAGGAAATGGCCAAAAGGCATGAACAGAAATCTCACAGAGGAAGACATAGACATGGCCAACAAGCACATGAGAAAATGCTCTGCATCTGGCCATGAGGGAAATACAAATCAAAATCACAATGAGATACCACCTCACATGTGTGAGAATGGGGAAAATTAACAAGGCAGGAAGCCACAAATGTTGGAGAGGATGTGGAGAAAGGGGAACCCTCCTGCACTTTTGGTGGGAATGTGAACTGGTGCAGCCACTCTGGAAATCTGTGTGGAGGTTCCTCAAAGAATTAAAAATAGATCTGCCCTATGACCCAGCAATTGCACTGCCTGGGATTTACCCCCAAAATACAGATGCAATGAAATGCCAGGACACATGCACCCCAATGTTTATAGCAGCAATGTCCACAGTAGCTAAGGTGTGGAAGGAGCCTTGGTGTCCATCGAGAGATGAATGAAGAAGATATGGTTTATGTATACAATGGAATACTACTCAGTCATTAGAAATGACAAATGCCCACCATTTCCTTGATGTGGATGGAACTGGAGGGTGTTATTCCGAGTGAATAAGGCAGTCAGAGAACGACCTACGTTATATGGTCTCCTCCATTTGAGGTATAGAAAAAATAGTGAAAGGGAATAAAGGGGAAAGGAGAAAAAATGAGTGGGAAATATCAGAAACTGAGACAGAACATGAGAGACTCCTAACTCTGGGAAACGAACTAGGGGTGGGCAATGGGAGGTGAGTGGGGGGTGGTAACTGGGGACGGGCACTGGGGGGGCATTTGATGGGATGAGCACTGGGTGTTATTCTATATGTTGGCAAATTGAATACCAGTAGAAAATAAATTTTAAAATTCCCAGCAGTGCAATTGCTGGGTCACGGGGCAGTTCCATTTTTAACATTCTTTGATAAACCTCCACACAGTTTTCCAGAGTGGCTGCACTAGTTCACATTCCGTCCAACAGTGCAAGAGGGTTCCCCTTTCTCCACATCCTCTGCAACATTTGTTTCCTGTCTTGTTAATTTTCACCTTTCTCACTGGGGTGAAGATGTATGTCATTGTGGTTTTGATGTGTAAATCCCTGCACATAGCAAGCATATAGCGTATCACCCAGAGCTCATCCGGTCAAGTGCCCCCCTCAGCGCCGGTCATCCAGTCACTGCAACCCCCAAAGTACCTCCCATTCCACTACACCTTGATCCTTTCCCAAAGTTAGGCGTCTTTCATAGTCTGTCATCGTCAACTGATATTTCCACTCATTTTCTCTCCTTTTTCCTTTATTCCTGTTCACTATTTTTTATATTCTCTAAATGAATGAGACCATGTAATGATTGCCGTTCTCCGATTGACTTATTTCCCTCAGCATAATACCCTCCAGTTCAATCCACATAGAAGGAAATGGACGGTATTTGTCATTTCTCTTCTTTCTTTTTTCTTTTTTAACTTAACAAATATATTCAGAACATTTCTTCTTAAAACAGCAGAAGACAGTCTTTTTGAGTGCATATCGAACATTCTCCAGAATAGACCACATACCCCGTCAAAATCAGCCCTTAACAAGTACAAAAAGATTAAGATTATACCATGCATATTTTCCAACGACAATGGTATGAAACTTAAGGTCATCCACAAAAAAAAAAAAAAAAAAAAAATTGGAAATACTACAAATACATGGGGGTTAAAGAATATCCTCCTGCTAATAATGCATGGGTTAACCAGGAAATTAAAGTATTAACTTAAAAATACATGGAAGGAAATGAAAATGAAAACATGAAGGTAATATTAAAAGATGTCTTAAGTGATCCTCTGATTTTCACACATGCTCTTCTTAACCTCCATTGTGGAGCTCATCCAATTTCTCCCAGGTATTTGGGATTAATCCCCCAGCCAGCATAGTAACTTCCTTCCTTGCCTGTTGATTCAGAGGCATGAAGAGCTCAAAGTGGCCAGGCAGCAGTTTCAATTTCCAGATCAGTGGATTGTTTTTGTGTCTCTCTTTGTAACTGAGACCTCTAGGCCAGCAGAATATAAAATCGTGGGAACAGAGAGTCAACATTTTGCAAATAGATCATGAAGCGTTGTAGTGAGTAGTACCACTCCCAGTTCCAGGCCTTGACTTCTGCAGCTGTGAATGCGCACTATGGGAGAAACAGCATCATATATTAGGAGCAGATTTGGAACATATATAGCCCTATGGAGAACCTTCTCATAGCCTGCAAGGAATTGCCACATAGCTGGCACTACAGCTGAATCTTCTTTTTTAAAATTTTTTTAAATTTACTTTTATTGGTGTTCAATTTGCCAACATATAGAATAACATCCAGTGGTCATCCCATCATGTGTCCCCTAAGTGCCTGTCTCCCTGTTCCTCCCCCCACCCCGCCCACCTCCCTTTTTACCACCCCTAGTTCATTTCCCAGAGTTAGGAGTCTCTCATGTTCTGACTCCCTTTCTGGTATTTCCCACTCATAATTTCTATGTTCCCCTTTATGCCCTTTCATTATGTTTTATATTCCTAAAATGAAGGAGACCATATAATGTTTGTCCTTCTCTGATTGACTTATTTCACTCAACATAACACCCTCCAGTTCCATCCATGTCAAAACCAAAGGTGGGGGCAGGCCCGGTGGCGCATGGGTTTAGCGCCGCCTGCAGCCCATGGCGTGATCTTGAAGACCCGGGATCGAGTCCAATTTGGGCTCCCTGCATGGAACCTGCTTCTCCTTCTGCCTGTGTCTCTGCCTCTCTCTCTTGCTCTGTATCTCTCATGAGTAAATAAAATAAAATCTTAAAAAAAAGGAAACCAAAGTTGGGTATTTGTCGTTTCTAAAGGCAGAGTAATATTCCATTGTATACCTAGACCACAGCTTCTTTATCCATTCATCTTTCGATGGACACAGAGGCTCCTTCCACAGTTTGGCTATTGTGGACATTGCTGCTATAAACATTGGAGGGCAGGTGTTCAGGTGTTTCTCTGCATCTGTATCTTTGGTGTAAATCCCCAGAAGTTCAATTGCTTGTTCATAGGGCAGTTCTATTTTTAACTTTCTTTGACAATCCTCCACAAAGTTTTCCAGAGTGGCTGCACCAGTTCACATTTCCTCCAACAGTGCAAGAGGGTTCACCTTTCTCCACATCCTCTCCAACATTTGTTTTTTCCTGTCTTATTATTTTTCACCATTTTCCCTGGGGTGAGGTGGTATTTCATGGTGGTTTTGATGTGTATATCCCTGATGGCAAGTGAAGCAGAGCATTTTATCATGTGCTTGTTGGGCATGTCTATGTCTCCCTCTGTGAAATTTCTGTTCATGTCTTTTGACCATTTCATGATTGGACTGTTTGTTTCTTTGCTCTAGAGTTTAATAAGTTCTTTAGAGATCTTGGATACTAGCCCTTTATTTGATACGTTATTTGCAAATATATTCTCCCATTCTGTAGTTTGTATTTTAGTTTTGTTGACAGTTTCTTTTGATGTGCAGGAGCTTTTTATCTTGAACTATTGGGAATTAGTTCCTTTTTTCTTTTGTTACCCTTGCCTTTCCAGATGTATCTTGCAAGAAGCTGCTGTGGCCAAGGTCAAAAATGGTGTTTCCTATCTTCTCCTCTAGGATTGTGATGGATTCTAGTCTCACATTTAGATCTTTCATCCATTTTGAGTTTATCTTTGGGCATGGTGTAAGACAATGGTCTAGTTTCCTTCTTCTGCATTTTGTGCAATTTTCCCATCACCACTTTTGAACACACTGTCTTTTTTCCAGTGGATAGTCTTTACTGCTTTGTCAAATATCAGTTGACCATAGAGTTGAGGGTCCATTTCTGGATTCTTTATTCTGCTCCATTGATCTATGTGTCTACTTTTGTGCCGGTACCACACTGTCTTGATGACGACCGCTTTGTAGTAAAAGGTGACATCTGGTATTGTGATGCCCCCGGCTCTGTTTTTCATTTTTAATATTCCCTTGATATTCGGGAATGTTTTGTGATTCCACACAAATCGTAAGTGATTGTGCCAACTCTCTGAAGAAAGTCCAAGGTATTTTGATAGGGATTGCATTAAATGTGTAAATTGCCTGGGTAGCATTGACATTTTCACAATATTAATTCTTCCAATCCATGAGCATGGAATATTTTTCCATCTCTTGGGGTCTTCCTCAATTTCTTTCAGAAGTGTCCTGTAGTTTTTAAGGTATAGATCCTTTACCTCTTTGGTTAGGTTTATTCCTATCTATCTCATGCTTCTGGGTGCAACTGTAAATGGGATTGACTCCTTAATTTATTTTCTTCAGTCTCACTGTTAGTGTATAGAAATGCCACTGACTTCTGGGAATTGATTTTTTTTATCCTGCCACACTGCCAAATGGCTGTATGAGTTCTTACAATCTTGGGGTGGAGTCTCCTGGGTTTTCTAGGTACAGTATGATGTCATCTACCAAGAGGGAGAGTTTGACTTGTTTTTTGTCAATTTGAATGCCCTTCATTTCTTTTTGTTGCCTGATTGCTCAGGCTAGGACTTCTAGTACTCTTGCATAACAGTGGTGAGACTGGTCATCCATGTCTTGTTCCTGATCCTAGGGGAAAGGCTCTCAGTGTTTCCCCATTGAGAATATTGCCTGTGGGCTTTTGTAGATGGCTTTTAAGATGCTGAGGAATGTTCCCTCTATCCCTACACTCTCAAGAGTTTTGGTCAGCAATGGATGCTGTATCTTGTCAAATGCGTTCTCTGCATCTATTGAGACGGTCCGATGGTTCTCATTTTTTTCTCTTGCTGATACGATCAATTAAATTGTTTGTTTTATGAGTGTTGAACCAGCCTTGAATCCCGGGGATAAATCCCACTTGGTCATGGTGAGTAATCTTCTTAATGTATCGTTCGATCCTCCTGGCTAGTATCTTGTTGAGAATTTTTGCATCCGTGTTCATCATGAATATTGGTCTGTAATTCTCCATTTTGGTGGGGTCTCGTCTGGTTTTGAAATTAAAGTGATGTTGACCTCATAGAACGAGTTTGGAAGTGCTCCATCTCTTATTATCTTTCGGACATCTTTAGGAGAATCAGTATGGTTTCTTCTTGAAACGTTTGATAGAATGTCCCTGGGAAGCCCTCTGGCCCTGGTTTTTGTGCCTTCCAAGGTTTTGAGGACTGCTTCAATTTCCTTCCTGGTAAGCAACTTGCTCAGCTTTTCTATTTCTTCCTGTTCCAGTTTTGGTAGTTTGCAGTTTTCCAGAAATGTGTCCATTTCTTGTAAACTGCCTAATTTATTGGCATATATATGCTCATAATAAGTTTTTAAGCCGTTTGTAATTTTTGATGTTGCTGGTGATCTCTCCTTTCTCCTTCATGTTTTTAATAAATTGACTGCTTTCCCTCTACCTTTTAATAAGGCTGGCGAATGATTTATCAATCTTATTAATTCTTTCTTTTTTTTACCTTTGAAGTTTTATTTATTTATTAAATAATTAATTTATTTTTTATTGGTGTTCAATTTGCCAACATATAGAATAACACCCAGTGCTCATCCCATCAAGTGCCCCCCTCAGTGCCTGTCACCCAGTCGCCCTCACATCCCACCCACTTCCCCTTCCACCACCCCTAGTTCATTTCCCAGAGTTAGGATTCTTATATTCTGTCTCCCTTTCTGATATTTCCCACTCATTTGTTCTCCTTTCCCCTTTATTCCCTTTCACTATTTTTTTACATTCCCCAAATGAATCAGACCATACAATGTTTGTCCTTCTCTGATTGACTTATTTCACTCTGCATACTACCCTCCAGTTCCATCCATGTCGAAGTAAATGGTGGGTATTTGTCGAAGATAAAGGGCTAGTTTCCAAGTTTTATAAAGAACTTATTAAACTCAACACGAAAGAAATAAACAATCCAATCCTGAAATGGGCAAAAGACATGAAGAGAAATCTCACAGAGGAAGACATAGACATGCCAACAAGCACATGAGGAGATGCTCCACATCACTTGCCATCAGGGAAATACACATCAAAACCACAATGAGAAACCATTCACACCAGTTAGAATGAGGAAAATTAACAAAGCAGGAAACCACAAATGTTAGAGAGGATTAGGAGAAAGGGGAACCCTCCTGCACTGTTGGTGGGAATGTGAACTGGTGCAGCCACTCGGGAAAACTGTGTGGAGGTTCCCCAAAGAGTGAAAAATAGATCTCTGCTATGACCCAGCAGCTGCACTGCTGGTGATTTACCCCAAAGATACAGATGCAATGTAATGCTCAGACACCTGCACACTGATGTTTATAGATGCAATGTCCACAAAAGCCAAACTGTGGAAGGAGCCTCGGTGTCCTTATAAAATCTTTCAAAGACCAATTCCTGGCATTGTTCATCTCTTCCACATTTCTTCCGGGCTCTATTTCATTGAGCTCTGACGGAAACTTTATTAACTCTCTTCTTCTGCTGGGTGTAGGGTCTATTTGCTGTTTTTTTTTTTTTTTCTCCAGGGCCTTCAGGTGCAAGCTTCACTTTTGTATTTGAGTTCTTTCCAAGACTCGCATGGATGCTGCCTGTATTGCAATGTTTCCCCCTCAGGACTGCTTTTGCTGTATCCCAAAGATTTTGTGGGGGTTTTTTTGAATAATAAATTTATTTTTTATTTGTGTTCAATTTGCCAACATACAGAATAACACCCAGTGCTCATCCTGTCAAGTGCCCCCCCTCAGTGCCCGTCACCCTGCCCTCCTCCCCTTCCACCACTCCTAGTTCGTTTCCCAGATTTAGGAGTCTTTATGTTCTGTCTCCCTTTCTGATGTTTCCTACCCATTTCTTCTCCTTTCCCTTCTATTCTCTTTCATTATTATTTGTATTCCCCAAATGAACGAGAATATATAATGTTTGTCCTTCTCTGATTGACTTACTTCACTCAGCATAATACCCTCCAGTTCCATCCACATCAAAGGAAATGGTGGGTATTTGTCATTTCTAATGGCTGAGTGATATTCCATTGCATACATAAACCACGTCTTCTTTATTCATTCATCTTTCGATGGACACCGAGGCTCCTTCCACAGCTTAGCTATTGTGGACATTGCTGCTATAAACATCAGGGTGCAGCTGTCCCGGCGTATTGCGATGTATTTCCCCCTGAAGACTGCTTTTGCTGTATCCCAAGGATTTTGAATGTTTGTATTTTCATTCTCATTAGTTTCCATGAATCCTTTCAATTCTTACTTAATTTCCTGGTTGACCCTTTCATCTTTTAGCAGGATGGTCCTTAACCTCCACGTGTTTGAAATCCTTCCAAACTTCTTCTTGTGATTTAGTTCTAATTTCAAAGCATTATGATCTGAAAATATGCAGGGGACGATACCAATCTTTGGGTGTTGGTTTATACCAGATTTGTGATCCAGTATGTTGTCTAATCTGGAGAAAGTTCCATGTGCATTTGAGAAGAATGTGGATTCAATGGTGTTTGGATGGAAAGTTCTGTAAATATCTGTGAAATCCATGTGGTCCAGTGTAACATTTAAAGCTCTTGTTTCTTTGGAGATGTTTTGCTTAGAAAAACCTATTCAATCTCTGTTTTTGTGGATTGTTCCCTTCAACTTCCTCTATTACAGAATTCCTCTCAGTATTTCTACCAGAGCTGGCTTGTGGTCACATATTCTTTCAGTTTCTGCCTATCTTGGAAGCTCTTTATCTCTCCTTCTATTCTGAATGAGAGCCTTGCTAGATACATTATTCTTGGCTGCATGTTCTTCTTATTTAAGACCATGACTATATCCTGCCAGCCTTTCTGGCCTGCCAGGTCTCTGTGGAGAAGTCTGCTGTCATGCTAATACTTCTCCCCACAAAATTTAGAGATTTCTTGTCTCTTGCTGCTTTAAGGATCTTCTGATTATGTGGGGAATTTGCAAGTTTCACTATTAAATGTCAAGGTGTTGGGCGGTTTTTATTTATTTTAGGGGGGGATCTCTCTATTTCCTGGATCTAAGTGCCTGTTTCCCTCTCCAAATTAGGGAAGTTTTCAGCTATGATTTGTTCAAATACATCTTCTGGACCACTGCCCCTTTTGGCACACTCGGGAGCCCAGGTAAATGTAGATTTTCCTTCTGAGGCTGTCATTTATTTCCACTAATGTATCCTCATGATCTTTTAGTCATTTTTCTCTTTATTTATCAGTTTCCCTCCTTGCCATCAACAGGTCTTATATGTCACTCATTCGTTCTTCTACCCTGTTAACCCTCATCTGGTTTGGATTGCATCTCATTTAATTGATTTTTAATTTTGGCTTGATTAGATCTAAATTCTCCAGTCATGAAGTCTCTTGAATCCTTCATGCTTTTTTCGAGAGCCACCAGTAGCTTTATAATAGTGCTTCTGAATTGGCTTTCTGACATTGAAATGTAACCCAAATTTTGTAACACTATGGGAGAGAGGACTGTTTCTGATTCTTTCTTTTGAGGAGAGGTTTTCCTTCTAGTCATTTTGCTCAGTGCAGAGTGGCCAAAAACAAGTTGTACTTGATAGAAGCGTGAACTCTTCTCTGACTGTAGCATTCCTGCTGTTCTCTCTATAAGTCTCAGGCCGAATTCCTAGGTTTTCAGGATGATTTGAAAGTTATCCAGGTAATTGGGTGGGGACATTTGACTTGGGTACCCTGGTCTTCCATCATCTTGCCCCCTCCTACTCTCTTTTCTGTTTAAGCATGGTTTCTAGGCAACGATATCAGGAGGGTCAATGAGAAAGTCATCTGACATTGGCCACCTGAGCTGCATGGTGATTGGCCACCTGAAACAGGCCAACCCAAGAGCCTGCATGATGGTCACGGCATGGCGGTGACATCACAGAAAGGCATTCTGATGCACCTGGGTTGATAAAAGCATGGCAACCCCACAGGCCCCTGTGATGACAGAGAAGGCACTTCAGCCACAGATCTCCCTTCTCTCCCTCAGGTTCTCTGCCCTGTTTTCTGCTCCTGCTCATGGCAAGCCCTTTTTGCACCCCTTCTGACCCAGGCCTCTCGTCAACTCTTTGGGCTCCCCCTGAATATCTCTTCATCCCCCTCTGTGTTCCTGAGAGTCCACAAACCCACAGCAGGCGACTCCTGGTTCCATGTGCAACTGTGAGGTTGGCCTGGCTGTTCATGGACATATTCCCATGTGGCCTGGGGAGTGGGACACTGGGAATCGATACCATGGATACTCAGGCAGAGGGGACAAGCCTCTCCCACACCTCTGGGGTCAACACTGGGCTCAACAGAGGAAATCTGTGAGCCCCCATCCTGAGGGAACCCATGGCACTCACTGCTTCTCTGGATCTCTCCAACCCAGCTCAGCACAGGGAACATTAATGCCCTAAACCTCCACTCCACCCCTATGTGTACAATGTCTGTAGTGCCTCAAGCACCTGGCAGAGAGGGGATTTTAAGAAACAAGTAAGTCCTGGGAGAAGGTGTCACCACATCACTGGAAATGGTGGGGGACATTGGAAAACAGGCCCTCAGACCACGAGCTCCATGCCCCAGCTCAGTAGTGGTCAAATGGATCCTCCAGATCCCTGGCTGACCGGGAGCCACAGACCACAAACCCATGAACACAGCAGGACACTGAGAAATTCAGTCCACAGAACAGGGCACCTACCAGGAGCACTCAGACTGGGAACCCTCTGAACCCACAAGCTCCCGGGCATCTGAGTCACCCAGACACGGATGGACAACAAAATCTCATAGCACCAGCTCTCTAGCTGAGTGAAGTATAAGGCAAGGGGGCCATGGGAACACTGGGTTTGCTGAGTGTCTCCAAATCATGATCCCTGCATCCCAGATCATCATTGGGAAAGGAGGCACCTGCACAGTGGGATCAGCATATGCCTTGGACCTGGAGACCAACATCACAGCTCAGCTGTACTCACTTAGGTCCCTGGTAAGTGGGCTCCCCTTGTGATTTGGACTTGGGTTTACACATCCCAGAAATGGCTAGGTGAATCAGGCCCCTGGATCACTATGTGCCATTGGACCCCTGGACTAACAGCATATCTCAGCACTAGGGCAAGCTGGCCTCTGCATAGGAATAATTCATGAGATTGAGAAAAATCTCGTAGGACTTATCAAGGAAAAGATAAAGAATCCAAACAAATAAAATTATAAATGAAAGAGGTGGATCACAACCAACTCCAAATAAATGCAAACAATTATAAAGAATCTTGTGAGCAATTAATTGCCCCCAAATTAGGCAATCTGGAAAAAAATGGATGCTTTTCTGGAAGTTTATAAACTATGAGAATGGATACAGGAAGAAATTGAAAACCTGAACAGATCCATAACTAGTAAAGTAATTGAAGCAGTCATCAATATCTTCCCAGAAACCAATAGTCCAGGGCTGAATGCCTCCCAGAGAATTCAACCAAACGTTTGAATAAGAAATAATACTTAAGCTATTGAAGCTCTTTCAAATAGAGCAAGGAAATGCAAGGAAAACTTCTAAACTCATTCTATGAAGTCAGCATTACCTTGATCCCAAAGACAAAGATCCCACCAAACAGGAGAACTACAGACCAATATACCTGATGAACATGGATGCCAAAATTATCACCAATATACTAACTAAGGGAATCCAACAGTACATCAAAAGGATTATTCACCATGACCATGTGGGATTGAACCCTGGACTGCAAGGGTGGTTCTACATTTGTAAGTCAATCAGGGTGATAGATCATATTAATAAAGGAAAAGGCCTGACTCTTATGATCTTCTCAATTGATGGAGAAAAAAACTTTAGACAAAATGCAGCATCCTTTTCTTGATTAAAACTCTCCACAGGGTAGTGATTGGGGGAATAGACCTAACAGCATAAAAGCCATCTACGAAACCCATGGTAATATCATTCACAATGGGAAAAACTGACAGCCTTTCCGCTAAGGTGAGGAACACAACAAGAATGCCCACTCTCACCACCATTCTTCAACAGAGTAATAGAATCACTAGCCTCATCAATCAGAAAATAAAAAGAAATAAAAGCCATTCAAACTGGCAAAGAAGAAGTCAAAATCCCACTTGTCTCAGATGACATGACATATTATGTGGAAAACACAAGAGTTTCCAAATTTGCTAGGACATATACAGTAAATCAGCAATGTGGCAGGATAAAAAAATCAATGAACAGAAATCAGTTGTATTTATAGACACTAAATATGATAGAGAAGAAAGAGAATTTAAGGGTTGATCCTACTTAAAATTGCACCAGAAATCATAAAATACCTAGGAATAAACATAATGAAAGAAGTAAAGGATCTGTAACTAAAAACTACAAAACACCTATGAAAGAAATTGTGGAAGAGCAAACAGATGCATTAACATTCCATGTTCATGTATTTGAACAATCAATATTGTGAAAATGTCCATGCTACCCAGGGCCATGTTCACTTTTGAAGTAGTTCCTATCAAAATACCATAGACTTTTTCCACAGAGCAGAAACGAATATTTCTAAGATTTGGATGGAACCGGAAAAGACCCCAATTAGCCATGGAATGTTGAAAAAGAAATCAAAAGTTGGTTATATCACAATCTCTGGACTTCAGGCTGTATTTTGTCTAAGGCTTTTTCTGCATGTTATAGACAAAGCTGTCATCATCAAAATGTTATCGTACTGGTACTGAAACAGACACATTGTTCAAGGAACAGAATAGAGAACCCAGAAATGGACCCTCAACTCTATGGTCAAGTAATCTTTGACAAAGCAGAAAAGAATATCCGCTGGAAAAAGTACAGTCTCTTCAACAAATTGGAGAGCCACATGCAGAAGAACTCAACTGGACCATTCTCTTACACCACACACAAAGATAAACTCAAAATGGATGAAAGACCTAAAGGTGAAATAGCAATCCATCACAATCCTACAGGAAACCACAGGCAACAACCTCTTTGACCTTGGCCATAGCAACTTATGCAAGACATGTCTATAAAAGCAAGGGAAACAAAAGCAAAACTGAAGTATTGGGACATCATTAAGATAAAAAGCAAAGGTAGCAGTCCATAAAACTAAGAAACAACCTACAAAATGGGAGAAGGCATTTGAAAATGACAGAATAGATAAAAGGTTAGTATCAAAGATCTATATCAAGAACTCAACACCGAAAACAAGTAATCAAGTGAAGAAATGGGCAGAGACATGACCAGACATTTCTCCAAAGAAGACCTACACGTGGCCAACAAACAAAAGAAATAATGCTCCAAATCATTCATTATCAGGAAAATACAAATCAAAACAAACCCACAATGAGATACCACCTCACATGTGTCAGAGTGGCTAAAATGAACAAGACAGGAAACAACAAACGTTGACCAGGATTTGGAGAAAGGGGAACCCTCTTGCACTGTTGGTGGGAATGCAAAGTCATGCAGGCACTCTGGAAAAGGGAGCAGGATCCTCAAGAACTTAAAAGCAGAGATACCGGGATCCCTGGGTGGCGCAGCGGTTTGGCGCCTGCCTTTGGCCCAGGGATGATCCTGTAGACCCGGGATCGAATCCCACATCGGGCTCCCGGTTGCATGGAGCCTGCTTCTCCCTCTGCCTGTGTCTCCGCCTCTCTCTCTCTCTGTATCTGTCATAAATAAATAAAATATTAAAAAAAAAGCAGAGATACCCTATGACCCAGCAGTTGCACTACTGGGTATTTACCACCAAGATACAGAGGTAGTGAAAAGAAGGGGCACCTGAACACCAGTGTTCATAGCAGCAATGCCCACAATGGTCAAAATGTGGAAGGAGCTCAGATATCCATCGCCAGATGAATGGATAAAGAAGATATGGTCTATAGATCCAATGGGATATTACTCAGCCTTTAGAAGGATGAATTTTTACCACTTCTATCGACACGGATGGACCTAGAGGCTATTAGTCCGTGAGTGAATAACTCAGTCAGTGAAAGAACAATTATCATATGGTTTGATTCATATGTGAAATATAAGAAACATTGCACACAATTACAGGGGGAAAGGAGGGGAAAATTGAATGGGAAGTTATGAGAGGAGAGACAGAAACACCCATGAGAGACACTTAACTCTGTGAAATAAACTGAGGGTCGGCTAGAGGGGAGGTGAGAGGGGGGCATTAAGAAGGGCACGTTTTTGTGATGAGCACTGGGATTTACCCACAAATGGTAAATTATTGATCACTACATCTGAACTAATGGTTTATTATATGCTGGCAAAATGAATTCAAATTTTTAAAAAGTAAAATAAAAATGATAAAATAACATATTTGTTGTAAATAGAATGGGAAAATAGGAAACCAAAATAATGAGAGACAAGGCTGTCAGCAAGATGCCAGAAGAATAGGAACACAAAATCTCCAGTCCCTACCAATCTACCTAGATAACTTTCAAACCATCCTGAAAATCTACGAATTTGGCCTGAGATTTAAAGAGAGAACAGCTGGAAGACTACAGTAAGGCACAGCCCAGGATCTGGTGCTCCCTTTGGGACAGGCAGAAGCAAGGAGGGCACAGAACAGCAGGGACACTCCTGCCCCAAGCTGAGCAGATCAGCGGCCCATCCCCGGAGCATCCAGGTCCCTGTAGACTGAGAGCTCCATAGTTATTGCAGGAGCTGAAATGCCAGGGCTCCAGAGCTGGCTGCTGCCACTGTTGTTCCTCCTGGGCCCCCACAGGATAAACAACCCCACTGAGCCTCACAGTGGCCTCACTGGATAAACAGCTTAAACATCTTTCACTAAGCCTGCACCAGGCAGGGGGCTGAGCAGCTCCCCCAAGTGCTAACACCTTAAAAATCAGCACAGCAGGCCCCTCCCCCAGAAGACCAGCTAGACAGAGAGGGGAAAAACAAATTATTGACCAAGCAGCACCAACAAGTTCCAGGGGAAAGTCGAAGGAATTACAGTATACAGAATAAGAGGAACTACCTCTCCCGCCCTCCCTTTTTTTGTTTTTTTTTTATTCTGTTTGCTCACCCCCCTGTTTTTTCTTTTTATTCTTTTTTCATTTTTCTTTTTCTCCTTTTCTCTTTCCTTCTTTCTCTTCTTCCTTTTTCTCCTTTTCACAATACAACTTTTTTTAGCCACTCTGCACTGAGAAAAATGACTAGAAGGAAAAACTCACCATAAGAAAGTACCAGGGGCAGCCCCAGTGGTGCGTGGTTTAGTGCCGCCTGCAGCCCAGGGCCATGATCCTGGAGACCCTGGATCGAGTCCCACATCAGGCCCCTGGATCGAGTCCCATGTCGGGCTCTCTCATGGAGCCTGCTTCTACCTCTGCCTGTGTCTCTGCCTCTCATTTTTCCTCTCTGTGTCTCTATGAATAAATAAATAAATACAATCTTTATAAAATAAAAAGAAGACAGAACCAGAAACAGTCCTCCTCCCATAGAGTTACAAAATTTGGGATTACAATTCAATGTCAGAAAGCCAATTCAGAAAAACGATTATAAAGCTACTGTTGCTCTAGAAAAAAACATAAAGACTCAGGAGACATCATGACTGATCTAGAATTTAGGTCTAATCAGGCAGAAATTAAAAAATCAATTGAATGATATGCAATCCAAACTACAAGTCCTAAGATGAGGGTTAACGGGTGGAAGAACAGTGATTGACATAGAAGACAAGTTGATGGCAAAGAGGGAAACTGAGGGAAAAAAGAGACAATTAAAAGACCATGAGGATAGATTAAGTAAAATAAAAGACAGCCTGAGGAAGAAAAAACCTACGTTTAATTGGGATTCCCTAGGGCGCCGAAAGGGACAGAGGTCAAGAATATATTTGAACAATCATAGGTGAAAACTTTCCTAATTTGGGAAGGGGAAACAGGCATTCAGATCCAGGAAATACGAGAGATCCCCCCCCCCAATATCAATAAAAACCGTTCAACACATCTACATTTAACAGTTAAGCTTGCATATTCCAAAGATAAAGAGAAGATCCTTAAAGCAGCAAGAGACAAGAAATCCCTGACTTTTATGGGGAGGAGAATTATGGTAACAGCAGACTTCTGCACAGAGACCTGGAAGGCCAGAAGGGCTGGCAGAATATATTCAGGGTCCTAAATGAGAAGAACATGCAACCAAGAATACTTTATCCAACAAGGATCTCATTCAAAATGGAAGGAGAGATAAGAGCTTCCAAGACAGGCAGGAACTGAAAGAATATGTGACCTCCAAACCAGCTCTGCAAGAAATTTTAAGGGGGACTCTTAAAAATTCCCCTTTAAGAAGAAGTCCAGTGGAACAATCCACAAAAACAAGGACTGAATAGATATCATGATGACACTAAACTCATATCTTTCAATAGTAACTCTGAAAGTGAATGGGACTTAATGACCCCCTCAAAAGGAGCAGGGTGTCAGACTGGATAAAAAGCAGGACCCGTACTATTTGCTGTCTACAAGAGACTCATTTTAGACAGAAGGACACCTAGAGCCTGAAAATAAAAGGTTGGAGAACCATTTACCATTCAAATGGTCCTCAAAAGAAACCAGGTGCAGCCATGCTTATATCAGATAAATAAAATTTATTCCCGAAGACTGTAGTGAGAGATGAAGAGGGACACTATATTATACTAAAGGATCTATCCAACAAGAGGACTTAATAGTCATCAATATATGTGCTCCGAATATGGGAGCTGCAAAATATATCAATCAATTAATAACCAAGTTAAGACATACTTAGATAATAATACACTTATACTTGGTGACTTCAATCTAGTGCTTTCTACACTCGATAGGTCTTCTAAACACAACATCTCCAAAGAAACGAGAGCTTTAAATGATACACTGGACCAGATGGATTTCACAGATATCTACAGAACTTTACATCCAAACTCAACTGAATACACATTCTTCTCAAGTGCACATGGAACTTTCTCCTGAATAGACTGCATACTGGGTCACAAATCAGGTTTGAACCTATAGCAAAAGATTGGGATTGTCCCCTGCATATTCTCAGACCATAATGCCTTGAAATTAGAACTGAAATCACAACAAGAAGTTTGGAAGGACTTCAAACACGTGGAGGTTAAGGACCATCCTGCTAAAAGATGAAAAGGTCAACCAGGAAATTATGGAAGAATTAAAAAAAATTCATGGAAACTAATGAGAATGAAGATACAACCATTCAAAATCTTTGGGATACAGCAAAAGTCTTCCTTAGGGAGAAATATATCGCAAAAGAAGCATCCATTCAAAAACTGGAAAGAACTCAAATACAAAAGCTAACCTTACACCTAAAGGAGCTAGAGAAAAAACAGCAAATAGATCCTACACCCAGGAGAAGAAGGGAGTTAATAAAGATTCGAGCAGAACTCAATGAAATCGAGACCAGAAGAACTGTGGAACAGATCAACAAATCAGAAGTTGGTTCTTTGAAAGAATTAATAAGATAGATAAACCATTAGCCAGCCTTATTAAAAAGAAGAGAGAGGAGATTCAAATTAATAAAATCATGAATGAGAAAGGAGAGATGACTACCAACACCAAGGAAATACAAACGAATTTAAAAAACATATTATGAACAGCTATACACCAATAAATTAGGCAATCTAGAAGAAATGGAAGCATTTCTGGAGAGCCACAAACTACCAAAACTGGAACAGGAAGAAATAGAAAACCTGAACAGGCCAATAACAAAGGAGGAAATTGAAGCAGTCATCAAAAACCTCCCAAGACACAAAAGTCCAGGGCCAGATGGCTTCCCAAGGGAATTCAATCAAACATTTCAAGAAGAACGCATACCTATTCTACTACAGCTGTTTGGAAAGATATAAAGAGATGGAGTACTTCCAACTTCGTTCTATGAGGCCAGCATCACCTTAATTCCAAAACCAGAGAAAGACCCCACCAAAAAGGAGAATTATAGACCAATATCTCTGATGAACATGGATGCAAAAATTCTCAAGAAGATACTAGCCAATAGGATCCAACAATGCATTAAGAAAACTATTCACCATGACCAAGTAGGATTTATCCCCGGGATGCAAGACTGGATCAACACTCGTAAAACAATCAATGTGATTCATCATATCAGCAAGAGAAAAACCAAGAACCATATGATCCTCTCATAAGATGCAGAGAGAGCATTTGACAAAATACAGCATCCATTCCTTATCAAAACTCTTCAGAGCATAGGGATAGAGGGAACATTCCTCAACATCTTAAAAGTCATCTTTGAAAAGCCCACAGCAAATATCATTCTCAATGGGGAAGCACTGGGAGCCTTTCCCCTAAGATCAGGAACAAGACAGGGATGTCCACTCTCACCACTGCTATTCAACATAGTACTGGAAGTCCTAGCCTCAGCAATCAGACAACAAAAAGACATTAAAGGCATTCAAATTGGCCAAGAAGAAGTCAAACTCTCCCTCTTCGCCGATGACATGATACTCTACATAGAAAACCCAAAAACCTCCACCCCAAGATTGCTAGAAGTCATACAGCAATTTGGTAGCGTGGCAGGATACAAAATCAATGCCCAGAAGTCACTGGCATTTCTCTACACTAACAATGAGACTGAAGAAAGAGAAATTAAGGGATTCAATCCCATTTACAATTGCAACCCAAAAGCATAAGATACCTAGGAATAAACCTAACCAAAGAGGTAAAGGATCTATACCCTAAAAACTATAGAACACTTCTGAAAGAAATTGAGGAAGACACAAAGAGATGGAAAAATATTCCATGCTCATGGATTGGCAGAATTAATATTGTGAAAATGCCAATGTTACCCAGGGCAATTTACACGTTTAATGCAATCCTATCAAAATACCATGGACTTTCTTCAGAGAGTTATAACAAATTATTTTAAGATTTGTGTGGAATCAGAAAAGACCCCGAATAGCCAGGGGAATTTTAAAAAAGAAAACCATATCTGGGGGCATCACAATGCCAGATTTCAGGTTGTACTCCCAAGTTGTGGTCATCAAGACCATGGGGTACTGGCAAATACAGACACATAGATCAACGGAACAGAATAGAGAATCCAGAATTGGACCCTCAACTTTATGTTCAACTAATATTTGACAAAGGAGGAAAGACTGTCCCCTGGAAAAGACAGTCCCTTCAATGAATGATGCTGAGAAAATTGGACATCCACATGCAGAAGAATGAAACTAGAGCACTCTCTTGCACCATACACAAAGAGAAACTCAAAATGGATGAAAGATCTAAATGTGAGACAAGAATCCATCCAAATCCTAGAGGAGAACACAGGCAACACCCTTTTTGTAGCCACAGTAACTTCTTGCAAGATACATCCACAAAGGCAAGAGAAACAAAAGCAAAAATGAACTATTGGGACTGCCTCAAAATAAAGGCTTTTGCACAGCATAAGATACAGTCAACACAGCTAAAAGACAACCTTCAGAATGGGAGAAGATATTTGCAAATGACATATCAGATAAAGGGTTAGTTTCCAAGATCTATAAGGAACTTATCATAATCAACAGCAAGGAAACAAACAATCTAAACGTTAAATGGGCAAAAGACATGAACAGAAATCTCACAGAGGAAGATATAGACATGCCAAGAAGCATGAGAAAATGCTCTGCATCACTTGGGGTCAGGGAAATCCAAATCAAGTTGACATTGAGATACCACCTCACACCAGTGAGAATGGGGAAAATTAACACAGTAGGAAACAACAAATGTTGGAGAGGATGTGGAGAAAGGGGAACCCTCATGCACTGTTGGTGGAAATGTGAACTGGTGCAGCCACTCTGGAAAACTGTGTGGAGGTTCCCAAAGAGTAAAAAATAGACATGCCCTACGACCCAGCAATTGCACTGCTGAGTATTTACCCCAAAGATACAGATGCAGTGAAACGCCGGGACACCTGCACCTGATGTTTATAGCAACAGTGTCCACAATAGCCAAACTGTGGAAGGAGCCTTGGTCCAATGAAAGATGAATGGATAAAGAAGATGTGGTTCATGTATACAATGGAATATTACTTAGCCATACGAAACAAAAAAAATACCCACCATTTCCTTCAACTTGGATGGAACTGGAGGGTATTATGCAGCATGAAATAAGACAATTGGAGAAGGACAAACATTATATGGGCTCATTCATTTGGGGAATATAAAAAATAGTGAAAGTAGTGAAAGGGAATAAGGGGAATAGAGAAAAATGAGTGGAAATTATCAGAAAGGGAGACATAACATGAGATTTCCTAATTGGGAAACGAACTAGGGGTGGTTTGAAGGGGAGGTGGGTGGGTGTGGGGGTGACGGGCACTGAGGGGAGCACTGGATGGGATGAGCACTGGAGGTTATTCTATATGTTGGCAAATTGAACACCAATATAAAATAATTATATAAAAAAAGAAAGTTATCTAGGTAATTTGGTGTGGACAGGTGACTGGGGACACTACTCTTTGGCCATCTTGTCCCCTCCTTCTCTGTTTTCCATTTAAACATGGTTTCTAGGCAGTGATATCAGCTGGGTCACTGAGAAAGCTATCTGACATCGGCCACCTGAGCTGCATGGTGATTGGCCACCTGAACCAGGCCACCCGAGGAGCCTGCCTGATTGGACGGGCATGTCGGTGACATCACAGAAGGGCACTCTGATGCACCTTGGCTGTTATAAAAGCATGGCAACCACGCACTCCCCTATGACAACAGAGATGGCACTTCAGGCACAGATCTCGCTACTCTCCCTAAGGTTCTCTGCCCTGTTTGCTGCCCCTGCCCATGGCAAGCCCCCTGTTTACCCCTCATGCCCCAGGCCTCTCTCCAACTCTTTGGGCTCCACCTGGATGTTTGCACCTCCCTTCATACCCCTCTGTGGTCCAGAGAGTCCACGAACCCACAGCAGGCGACTCCTGGTCCCATATCCCACTGTGAGGTTGGCCTGGCTGCTCACAGGACATATTCCCATGTAGCCTCTGGGAGCGGGACACTGCGAATCGGTACCCTGGATACTCAGACAGAGGGGAAAAACCTCTCCGACACCTCTGGGGTCAACTCAGGGCTCAACACAGGAAAAGCTGCGAGTCCATGTCCTGCGGGAGCCCAGAGTACTCGCTGCTTCTCTGGAGTTCTCCAACGCAGCTCAGCACAGGAGACATGAGTGCCCTACACCTCTGGTCCACCCCCATGTGTACAATGACTGCAGTGTCTTCCTCCAGTCCACCCCCATGTGTACAATGTCTGCAGTGCCTCCAGGCACCCGGCAGAGAGGGGATTTCATGAAACAAGTAAGTCCTGGGAGAAGGAGCCACCACATCACTGGACATGGTGGGGGCATTGGAACACGGGCCCTCAGACCAGGAGCTGCCTGCCCAGCTCAGTAGGGACAAAATGATCCTACATCTGAAACTATTGGTGTATGATATGCTGGCAGATTGAATTCAAATTTTTAAAAAGTAAAATAAAAATAATATAAAATAAAATATTTGCAGTAAATAGAAAGGGAATAAGGTAATCAAAAGACTGAGAGACAAGGCTGTCTGCAAGATGGCAGAAGAGTAGAATACCAAAATTACCTGTCCCCACCAAATTCTGGGCATTGATTTTGTATCCTGCCACACTGCTGTATGAGTTCTACCAATCTTGGGGTGGAGTCTTGTGGGTTTTCCATGTAGAGTATCATGTCATTGGTGAAGAGGGAGAGTGTGACTTCTTCTTTGCCAATCTGAATGCCTTTTATTTCTTTTTGTTGTCTGATTGCTGAGGCTAGGACTTCTAGTACTCTGTTGAATAGCTGTGGTGAGAGTGGACATCCCTGTCTTGTTCCTGATCTTAGGGGAAAGGCTCCCAGTGCTTCCCCATTGAGAATGATATTTGCTGTGGGCTTTTCAAAGATGACTTTTAAGATGTTGAGGAATGTTCCCTCTATCCCTACACTCTGAAGAGTTTTGATCAGGAATGGATGCTGTATTTTGTCAAATGCTTTCTCTGCATCTTTTGAGAGGATCATATGGTTCTTGGTTTTTCTCTTGCTGATATGATGAATCACATTGATTGTTTACGAGTGTTGAACCAGCCTTGTGTCCCGGGGAAAAATCCTACTTCGTCATGGTGAATAGTCTTCTTAATGTATTTAGTATCCTATTGGCTAATATCTTGTGGAGAATTTTTGCATCCTCGTTCATTAGGGATATTGGCCTGTCATTCTTTTTGGTGGGGTCTTTGTCTGGTTTTGGAATTAAGGTGATGCTGGACTCATAGAACGAAGTTGGAAGTACTCCATCTCTTTCTATCTTTCCAAACAGCTTTAGTAGAATAGGTATGCGTTCTTCTTGAAACGTTTGATAGAATTCCCCTGGGAAGCCATCTGGCCCTGGACTTTTGTGTCTTGGGGGTTTTTTTATGACTCCTTCAATTTCTTTTCTGGTTATTGGCCTCTTCAGGTTTTTTATTTCTTCCTGTTCCAGTTTTGATAGTTTGTGGCTTTCCAGAAATGCGTCCATTTCTAATAGATTGTCTAATTTATTGGTGTATAATTGTTCATAATATGTTTTTAAATTGTTTGTATTTCCTTGATGTTGATAGTGATCTCCCCTTTCTCATTCATTATTTCAATTTGCCAAAATATAGAATAGCACCCAGTGCCTATTCCATCAGTGTCCACCTCAGTGCCCGTCACCCAGTCACCCCCACCCCCTGCACATGTCCCCTTCCACCACCCCTAGTTCGTTTCCTGGAGTTAGGAGTCTTTCTTATTCTCCCTTTCTGATATTTCCCACTTATTTTTTCTCATTTCCCCTTTATTCCCTTCCACTATTTTTTATATTCCCCAAATGAATGAGACCATATAATGTTTGTCCTTCTCTGATTGACTTATTTCACTCAGCAAAATACCCTCTGGTTCCATCCACATTGAAGCACATGGTGGGTATTTGTTGTTTCTAATGGCTGAGTACTATCCATTGCATACATAAACCACATCTTCCTGTTGCAGTTTTGGTAGTTTGTGGTTTTCCAGACTTTTTTTTTTTTTTTTTTTTGCTCATAAGTTTTTAACATCATTTGTGGTGTTGGTGGTGATCTCTCCTTTCTCATTCATGATTTTAGTGAGTCCTCTCTCTCTTCTTTTTAATAAGGTTAGCTAATGGTTTATCTATATCATTAATTCTTTCAAAGAACCAACTCCTGACTTTGTTGATCCATTCCACAGTTATTCTGGACTCTACTTTATTGAGTTCTGCTCGAATCTATATTATACTCTTCTTCTGTTGGGTATAGGATCTATTTGCTGTTTTTTCTCCAGCTCCTTTAGGTGCAAGGTTCGCTTTTGTATTTCAGTTCTTTCCAGTTTTTGGATGGATACTTGTATTGTGATGTATTTCTCCCTCAGGACTGCTTGTTGTGTATCCCAAAGATTTTGAACGGTTGTATATTCATTCTCATTATTTTCCATGAAACTTTATAATTCCTCTCTAATTTCTTGCTTGACCTTTTCATCTTTTAGCAGGATGTTTCTTAACCTTCATGTGATTGAAATCCTTCTAAACTACTTCTTGTGATTTAGTTCTAATTTCAAAGCATCATGGTCTGAAAATATGCAGGGGACGATCCCAATTTTGGGTGTCGGTTAAGACCTGATTAGTGTCCCAGTATGTTGTCTAATCTGGAGAAAGTTCCATGTGCACTTGAGAAGAATGTGTATACAATTGTGTTTGCATAGAAAGTTCTGTCAATATCTGCGAAATCCATCTGGTCCAGTGTATCATTTAAAGCTCTTGTTTCTTTGGAGATGTTGTGCTTAGAAATCCTGTTGATTGTAGAAAGTGCTACTTTCAAGTCACCACGTATATGTGTGTTATTATCTAAGCATGTCTTAACTTTGGCTTATTAATTGCTATACTTGGCAGCTCCCGCATTCGGGGCATGCATATTGATGATTGTTAGGTCATCTTGTTGGATAGATCCTTTAAGTATGATATAGTGTCCCTCTTCATCTCTTATTACAAGGGTTTGGGATAAACTTTAGTTTATCTGATCTAAGAATGGCTACGCCTGTTTCTTTTGAGGACCATTGGAATGGTACGCAGTTCTCCAACCTTTTATTTTCAGGCTGTAGGTGTCCTTATGTGTAAAATGAGTCTCTTGTATACAGCACATAGGTGGGTTTTCCTCTTTTATCCAGTCTGTAACTGCAGCTGCACCTTTTGCTGAGGTCGTTAGGCCCATTCACGTGCAGAGCTACAACTTAAAGATATGTATTTAGTGTCATCAATGATACCTGTTCAGTCCCTGTTGTGGATTGTTCCCCTGGACTTCCTCTATTACATACTCCTCCTTAGTGTTTCTTGCAGAGCTGGCTTCATGGTCACATATTCTTTCAGTTTCTGCCTATCTTGGAAGCTCTTTATCTCTCCTTCTGTTCTGAATGAGAGCCTTGCTGGATACAGTATTCTTGGCTGCATGTTCTTCTCATTTAGGACCCTGAATATATCCTGCCAGCCGTTCATAGCCTGCCAGGTCTCTGTGGAGAGGTCTGCTGTTGTGCTAATACTTCTCCCCATAAAAGTTACAAGTTTCTTGTCTCTTGCTGCTTTAAAGATCTTCTCTTTATCTTTGGAATTTGCAAGTTTCACTATTAAACGTCGAGGTGTTGAGTCGTTTTTATTGATTTTAAGGGGTATTTCTCTATTTCTGGATCTGAATGCCTGTTTCCCTCCCCAAATTAGGGATGCTTTCAGCTCTGATTTGTTGAAATACGTATTCTGGACCTCTGTCCCTTTTGGCACCCTCGGGAACCCCAGGTAAACATAGATTTTTTTCCTTCTGAGGCTGTCATTTATTTCCCTTAAGATATCCTCATGATCTTTTAGTCGTTTGTGTCTTTTTTCCTCAGTTTCCCTCCTTGCCTTGTCTTCTATGTCACTCACTCGTTCTTTTACCTCATTAACCCTCATTGTTAGGACCTCTAGTATGGATTGCAACTCATTTAAGTGATTTTTAATTTCGGCCTGATTAGATCTAAATTCTGCAGTCACGAAGTCTCTTGAATCCTTTTTGCTTTTTTCTAGAGCCACCAGTAGCTTTATACTTGTGCTTCTGAATTGGCTTTCTGACATTGAATTGTAACCCAAATTTTGTAACTCTGTGGGAGAGGAACTGTTTCTGATTCTTTCCTTTGATGTAAGGTTTTTCTTCTAGTCATTTTGCTCAGTGCAGAGTGGCCAAAAATGTTATACTTGATAGAAGCGTGAACTCTTCTCTCACTGTAGCATTCCAGCTGCTCTCTCCTTAAATCTCAGGCTGAATTCCTAGGTATTCAGGATGATTTGAAATTTATTGGGTAATTGGGAATGGACAGGTAATTTGGGGACCCTACTCTTCCACCATCTTGCCTCCACCTCCTCTGTTTTCCGTTTAAGCATGGATTCCAGGACAACGATATCAAGAGGGTCACTAAGAAAGCCGTCTGACATTGGCCACCTGAACTGCATGGTGATTGGCCACCTGAACCAGGCCACAATGTGAGCCTGAGTGAAGTCACAATCGCACTTTTCTCAGATGACATGATACTTTATGTGGAAATCCCAAGAGTTTGCAACTTTGCTAGGACTCATACTGTAATTCAGCAATGTGGCAGGATGAAAAATCAATGCAGAGAAATCAGTTATAACTGATTGTCTACAATTTGTAGACACAAGACATGATACTGAAAAAAGGGAAATTTAGGGTTGATCCTACTTAAAATTGCACCATAAAACATAAAATACCTAGGAATAAACATAATGAAAGAGGTAAAGGATCTGTAACTAAAAACTACAGAACACCTATGAAAGAAATTGTGGAAGAGCAAAGACATATATTAACATTGCATGTTCAAAGATTTGAAGAATCAATATTGTGAAAATGTCCATGATACCCAAGCAATGTACCCTTTCAAAGTAGTCCCTATCAAAATACCCTTGACATTTTTCACAGAACATAAATAAATAACTCTAGGATTTGCATGGAACTGGAAAAGACCCCAATTAGCCATAGGAATGTTGAAAAAGAAATCAAAAGCAGGTTATATCACAATGTCTGGATTTCAGGTTGTATTTTGTCTAAGGTTTTTTCTGTACGTCATAGACAAAGCTGTCATCATCAAAATGTTATCATACTGGCACAAAAACAGACACATTGATCAAGGAACTGGAATAGAGAACTCAGAAATGGACCCTCAACTCTATGGTCAACTAATCTTCGACAAAGCAGAAAAGAATATCCGCTGGAAAAAGTACAGTCTCTTCAACAAATTGGACAGCCACATGCAGAAGAACTCAACTGAACCATTCTCTTACACCACACACAAACATAAACTCAAAATGGATGAAAGACCTAAAGGTGAAATAGCAATCCATCACAATCCTAGAGAAAAACACAGGCAACAACTTCTTTGATCTTGGCCATAGCGACTTATGCAAGACATGTCTATAAAAGCAAGGGAAACAAGAGAAAAACTGAACTACTGGGACTTCATCAAGTTCAAAAGCAAAGGAAAAAGTCCATAAAACTAAGAAGCAACCTACAAAATGGGAGAAGGCATTTGCAAATGACATATGAGACAAAAGGCTAGTATCTAAGATCTATAAAGAACTTATGGAAGTCTACACTCAAAACAAGTATCCAGCGAAGGAATGGGTGGAAGACATGAACAGACATTTCTCCAAAAAATCCTACACGTGGAGAACAGACACATGATAAAAAATGCTCCACATCACTCATTATCAGGAAAATACAAAACTAAACAAAACCCACAATGAGATACCATCTCACATCTGTCAGAATGGCTAAAATGAACAAGGCCGCTGGCCCCTGCCAGAGTACTGGAAATCAAAGAGAGGCTCGAGCTTCCTGGCGGCGAAGCGTCCTGGCTCAATGGACTGGATGGGCACAATGACAAGGGCCTGGTCTTCGCCATCAGCATGCCCGACCACAGTATTCATCTGGTGTTGTGGAAGGAGCACGGCTGACGCCACGTGCTGGCCGCCGGTGACTGTGGGTGCTGGGGCTCCAGGGTTTCAGTGCGACCTCTGGCAGCCGACTGCATGAACCAAAGCTCTCACCTAACGGTATCGTAGCGCAGTGCACAATCATTTATCTGTGTTTGCCAGGGGGCCAGGGCTTGGGGCGGGGGAGGGCTTGTTTTCTTGACACACAGCACAGCATGCTAACAGAGTACACCATTGACTTCATTTGTACTTAGTTACGTTGGTCAGTATAAGAGGATGCATTGAGGGTTCATCTTTCTTGAATATTGGTTTTCAGTAAAGAAAGTTAAATGGATAAAAAAAACTGGCGATGACAGTGTAAGTATGGCCAGCTGTTGGTTGGTCTCATGGTCATTAAAGAGTTAAAGATTCTGAGTATTTAAGTGTTAATAATTACAATTTTTATCCAATTTTTTATTAAGTAAATTCTAGCAAGTAATATACATATTACTGCAGATAAAACCATCATTGGGAATTATTAAATTGATTGCATATTTTGAGCTACTCTTTATGAAGAGAAGTAAAATACTTGGTATGTGTAAGGCAGCAGAGAGTTGGCTTAGGGACTCTCAGCTATTTCTAGAAAAATTGGTTAGTAAAAATAGCATTCAGCTTATTTTCCTTACCAAGACTATTCTGAGGATGGAATCTGTGACTCAGCAGCAGCGCTGACGCTGTCCCTTCAAACACCTGGTTGCCCATTTTCCACTGTTATGCTGATGCCTTTTTACTCATCTCATGTTTGATAAGGCGTCCTCCCTGAATGAGCTGGGCTACTTCATTTGTGGCATGGCATGCAAACAGAAGCCAGTTTCAAGGCTGGACCTTGTAGGCAAATCTCATGAATGTCAAGGAGTAACAACAGAGGGCAAATGTCATCCGCCCACTGATAATCTCTGGAGACTTTTTCATGTCATTGATGGCAGCAATGGGAAGACCCCAGTTGGCTACAGGGCCCCAGAAATGCGTACTCATGAGGCAGTCCCGAAAGTCCTTGCTCCGGACATAGTCTGCCACCAACAAGAAATGTTGGCGAGGATGTGGAGAAAGGGGAACCCTCTTGCATTGTTGGTGAGAGTGCAAACTGGTGCAGCCACTCTGGAAAAGTGTCCCCAGGACAGGAGAGCCCAGCCTGGAGAAGCAGGAGTTTCACCATTCTTCCCGGACAGGAAGGCGCTCTCAGGGAGTTAGAGCAGGATCCCAGGAGGGCGGGGATGACCTCAGACTCCCAGGGACACTAACAGACCACCTGCGCCCCAGGGAGAGCACACCACACCCCACGGCTGAGCTCCCTAAAGGGCTGCAGCGTGCCTGGCTGGACCCGCGAACAACTCAGAGGCGGCTCAGGCGGAGGCACCTGGGGCAGGGGGCTGCTCATCCAAGGGAGCAGCTCGGAGGCAGCTTGAGCAGTGGGGGGTCTCCACAGCCCCCAGGAGCAGCTCAGATGCGGCTACAGCAGAGGCTCCATGCAGAAAGGGCTGCGCAGCTGGGAGCGCGAATCCAACAGCGCAGGCCCAGGAGCACAGGGTGCCTGCGGACACAGTCCAGGATCTGGTGCTCCCCCGGGGACAGGCAGAGGCTAGGAGGGCACAGGACAGCAAGGACACTCCTGCCCCAAGTTGAGCAGATCAGCGGCACCTCCCCCAGAGCATCCAGGCCCCTGCAGACTGAGAGCTCCGTAGTTACTGCAGGAGCTGATTCCAGGGCTCTAGAGCTGGCCGCCGCCACTGTTGTTGTTCCTACTGGGGTCTCACAGGATAAAAAAACCCCAATAAGCCTCATAGTGCCCTCACTGTATAAACAGGTTAAACATCTTTCACTGAGCCCTGAACCAGGCAGGGGGCTGAGCAGCTCCCCAAAGTGCTAACACCTGAAAATCAGAACAGCAAGCCCCTACCCCAGAAGACCAGCTAGACAGACAGGAAAAAAAAATTATTGATCAACCAGTGCTGGAAAGTTCCAGTGGAAGTCGAGGAATTTACAGTATACAGAATCAGAGTGTACTCCCCTTATTTTTTTTGTTTTTTGTTTTTTGATTTCTGTTTGTTCCTCTCCCCCCCATATTTTTGTTTTTCTCTTTTCTTCTCTTTTTTTACTTTTTTCTCTTTTTTCTCTTCTTTTTTAAGTTTTTTTTCTTTCCTTCCTTCTCTTCTCTCTTTTTCTCCTTTCCCCAATAGAAATTGTTTTTGGCAACTCTGCACTGAGCAAAATGACTAGAAGGAAAACCTTACCTCAAAAGAAAGAACCAGAAACAGTCCTCGCTCCCACAGAGTTACAAAATTTGGATTACAATTCAATGTCAGAAAGCCAATTCAGAAGCACTATTATAAAGCTACTGGTGGCTCTAGAAAAAAGCATAAAGGACTCAAGAGACTTCATGACTGCAAAATTTAGATCTAATCAGGCTGAAATTAAAAATCACTTAAATCACTTAAAAATCCAAACTAGAGGTCCTACAGACCAGAGTTGATGAGGTGGAAGAACGAGTGAGTAACATAGAAGACAGGTTGATGGCAAGGAAGGAAGCAGAGGAAAAGAGAGAAAAACAAAAGACCATGAGGAAAAGTTAAGGGAAGTAAATGACAGCTTAAGAAGGAAAAATCTACATTTAAAGGGGGTTCCAGAGGGTGTCGAAAGGAACAGAGGACCAGAAAGCGTATGAGAACAAATCATAGCAGAGAACTTCCCTAACTTGAGGAAGGAATCAGGCATGAAGATCCTGGAGCTAGAGTGATCCTCCCCTAAAAGCAATAAAAACCATTCAACACCCTGATATTTCATCATGAAACTTCCAAATTCCAAAGATAGAGAAGATCCTCAAAGCAACAAGATACAAAGGATCCCTAAACTTTATGAGGAGAAGTAGTAGGTTAACAGCAGACCTCTCCCCAGCGACCTGGGTGGCCAGAAAGGGCTGGCATGATATATTCAGGGTCCTAAATGAAAAGAGTTCAATTTGCCAACATATAGCATATCTCCCATGGTCATCACGTCAAGTGCCCCCCTCAGCGCATGTCATCCAGTCACCCCAACCATCCAGGAAACTCCCTTACCAGTACCCCTTTTTCATTGCTCAGAGTTAGGAGTCTCTCATATTCTGTCATCATCAACTGATATTTTCACTCATTTTCTCTCCGTTTCCCTTTATTCCCTTTCACTATTTTTTATTATGCCAAATGAATGAGACCATATAATGATTGCCTATCTCTGATTGACTATTTTCCCTCAGCATTATACCCTCCAGTTCCATCCACATCGAAGCAAGTAGTATCTCTTTGTCGTTTCTATTCTTTTCTTTTTTCTTTTTTTTGTACTTAACAAATATATTCAGAACATTTCATCCTAAAGCAGCAGAAGACAGTCTTTTTGAGTGCATATGAAACATTCTCCAGAATAGATCACATACCAGGTCACAAATCAGACCTGAACAAGTACAAAAAGATGAAGACTATACCATGCATAGTTTCCAACCACAATGCCATGAAACTTAAGGTCAACCACAAGAAAAAAACTGGAAATACCACTAATACATGGGGGTTAAAGAATATCCTACTGCTTATAATGAATGGGTTAATCAGAAATTAAAGTGTAAATTAAAAAATACATGGAAGGAAATGAAAATGAAAACATGAAGGTAATATTAAAAGATGTCTTTACTGATCCTCTGATTTTCACACATGCTCTTCTTAACCTCCATTATGGAGTTCATCCAATTTCTACCAGGTATTTGGGATTAATCACCCAGCCAGCATAGTAACTTCCTTCCTTGCCTATTGATTCAGGGGCCTGAAGAGCTCAAAGTGGCCAGGCACCAGTTTCAATTTCCAGATCAGTGGGATTGTTTTTGTGTCTCTCTTTGAACCTGAGACCTCTAGGCCAGCAGAATAATAAATCGTGGGAAAGAAAGAAACATTTTGCAAGTAGATCATGACGGGTTATAGTGAGTAGTACAACTCCCAGTTCCAGTCCTCGATTCCTGCACCTGTAAATGTGAGCTATGTGAGAAACAGCATCATACATTAGAAGCTGATTTAGAAGATATATAGCCCTCTGGGGAACCTTGTCCTACCCTGCAAGGAATTGCCACCTAGATAGCACTACAGCTGAATCTTTTATTTTTATTTTTTCTTAAATTTATTTTTTATTGGTGTTCAATTTGCCAACATATAGAATAACACCCAGTGCTCATCCCATCAAGTGCCCTTCTCAGTGCCTGTCACCCAGTGACCCCCAAGCCATGCCCACCTCCCTTTCTACCACCTCTAGTTCATTTCCCAGAGTTTGGAGTCTCTCATTCTGTTTCCCTTTCTGATTTTTCAGACTGATTTTATCTCATTTCTGCTTTATTTCCTTTCACTATGTTTTATATTCCCCAAATGAAGGAGACCATATAATATTTGTCCTTCTCCGATTGACTTATTTCACTCGGCATAATACCCTCCAGTTACAACCACGTCAAAGCAAACGATGGGTATTTGTCGTTTCTAATGGGTGATTGAGTTCAAATTTTTAAAGAGTAAAATGAAAGTAAGATAAAATAAAATATTTGTGTAAATTCAATGGGAAAATAGGAAGTCAAAATAATGAGAGACATGGCTGTCGATAAGATGGGGGAAGAGTAGGATCCCGAAATCACCTGTCCTCATCAACTTACCTAGATAACTTTCAAATCATCCTGAAACCCGATGAATTCGTCCTCTGATTTAAAGAGAGAATAGCTGGAAGGCTAAAGTGAGAAGCGTTTGCGCTATCAAGGTAGAAACACGGAAAAATAAATGAGTACACTCCAATGGGAGAGAGCCTCCACGAGGAGCCAGGCTAAGGCCAGGCAGGAGAGACTCCAGGACGGGAAAGCCCAGACCGGGAGAATCAGGAACTTGACCAACATTCCCGGATGGAAAGGCACTCACAGGGAACTCAGGCAGGATCCCAGGATGGGCAGTGGAGCCCCCAGGTTCCCGGGGTCACTAACATAGGAAATGGGGAGAGCCACCACAGACCATGGACGGAGCTCCAGCAATGGCTGGAGCGCGTACCCAGTGGGCCCCGGAGCAGCGCAGGTGGCGGCTCTGGCAGCGGCTCGGCTAGGAGGGGAATGCATGGCCCTGGGAGAGCAATTCCAGAGGCGCAGGCCCCGGACCCCAGGGTGCTGGGGGACACAGCAAGGATCCGGCGATCCCCTTGGGACATGCGGGGGCCGGGAGGACACAGGACCGCGAGGACGCTCCTGCCACCGGACACCCCCGAGCTGTGCAGGTCAGTGCCCCCCATGCCCACAGCATCCAAGCTCCCACAGACTGGGGTCTGCAGGAGTTACTGCGGGAGCTGACTCTAGGGCTGAAGAGCTGGCCACCGCCAGTGTTATTGTTCCTCCCTTATGTCACATTGTGCCTGGGATGGAGCGGGGCCACCAGGGAGCATGGGTCTCACAGGATAAACAGCTCCCAGGTAGCCATGCCCCTGGCAGGGGCCGGGGCAGCTCCCTCGGGGCACACACCTGACAATCAGAAAAGAAGGACCCTCCCCCAGAAGATCACCTGGAAGGAAACAGGAAGAGCAAGTTCTTGACAAAGCAGCACTGGAAAGCTCCAGGGGAATTCGAGGGACTTAAACTATATAGAATCAGAGGCTACACCTCCTTGTTATTTTTTTTTAATTTTGAAATGTTTCTTTTTTTCCTTCCTTTCCCAGTACAACTTGTTTTTAGCCACCATGCACTGAGCAAAGTCCCTTGAAGGAAAAACTCACCCCAAAGAAAAAATCAGAAATAGTCCTCTCTCCCACAGAATTACAGAAATTGGGTAAAACTTCGATATCAGAATGCCGATGCAGAAGCAGAAAAATAAAGCTACTGGTGGCTTTGGAAAAAAGCATGAAGGATTCAAGAGACTTCATGCCTGCAGAATATAGATCATTGATATTGGGTGGGAAAAATCTATTTCCTGTATCTGAATGCCTGTTTCCCTCCCCAATTTAGGAAAGTTTTCAGCTATGATTTCTTCAAATACATATTCTAGCCCTCTGTCCCTTTTGGTACCCTCGGTAACACCAGGTAAATGTAGATTTTTGTTTCTGAGGCTGTTATTTTTTCCCTTAACTTATCCTCATGATCTTTTTTCATTTTCTCTTTTTTCCTCAGTTTCCCTCCTTCTCATCAACTTGTCTTCTATGTCACTCACTCGTTTAATTGATTTTTAATTTTGGCCTGATTAGATCTAAGTTCTGTAGTCATGAAGTCTCTTGAATCCTTCATGCATTTTTCAAGAGCTTTATAATTGTGCTTCTGAATTGGATTTCTGACATTGAATTGTAATTCAAATTTTGTAAATCTGTGTGAGAGAGACCTGTTTCTGATTCTGTTTTTGAGGTTAGTTTTTCCTTCTAGTCATTTTACTCAGTGCAAAATGGCCAAAAACTAGTTGTATTGGGAAAAGGAGAAAAATAGAGAAGAGAAAGAAGAAAAGAAAAACAAAAAGAAAAAAGAATTTAAAAAAAGAAAAGAAGGAAAAAAGAATAGAATAAAAGAAAAAAAGATGGGGGGGAGGCAAAAAAACAGACACATAGATCAATGGAAAGAATTGAGAATCCAGAAGTGGACCCTCATCTTTATGGACAACTAATATTCGATAAAGGAGGAAAGACTATCCACTGGAAGAAAGTATCTTCAATAAATGGAGCTGGGAAAATTACACATCCACATGCAGAAGAATGAAACTAGACCACTCTCTTGCACCATACACAAAGATAAACTCAAAATGGATGAAAAATCTAAATGTGAGACAAGATTCCATCAAATCCTAGAGGAGAACACAGGCAACACCCTTTTAGAAATCAGCCACAGTAACTTCTTACAAGATACATCCATGAAGGCAAAAGAAACAAAAGCAAAAATGAACTTTTGCGACTTCATCAAGATAAGAAGCTTTTGCACAGCAAAGGATACAGTCAACAAAACTAAAAGACAACCTACAGAATGGGAGAAGACATTTGCAAATGACGTATCAGATAAAGGGCTAGTATCCAAGATCTATAAAGAACTTATTAAACTCAGCAGCAAAGAAACAAATGATCCAAACAGGAAATGTGCAAAAGACATGAACAGAAATGTCACAGAGGAAGACATAGACATGGCCAACAAGCACATGAGAAAATGCTCTGCATCCCTGGCCATGAGGGAAATACAAATCAAAACCACAATGAGATACCACCTCACACATGTGAGAATGGGGAAAATTAACAAGGCAGGAAATCACAAATGTTGGAGAGGATGTGGAGAAAGGTGAAACCTCCTGAACTGTTGGTGGGAATGTCTAAAATGAGTCTCTTGTACACAGCAAAGAGATGGGTTTTGCTCTTTTATCCGGTCTGAATCGGCAGCTGCACCTTTTGCTGGGGTCACTAAACCCATTCATATCCAAAGTTCCTATTGAAAGATATGTATTCAGTGTCATCATGATACCTATTCCGTCCCTGTTTTTGTGGATTGTTACCTTGGACTTCCTCTATTACAGATTCCCCCTTAGTATTTCTTGCAGAGCTGGCTTCATGATCACATATCCTTTCAGTTTCTGCCTATCTTGGAAACTCTTTATCTCTCCTATTATGAATGAGAGCCTTGCTGGATAAAGTATTCTTGGCTGCATGTTCTTCTCATTTAAGACCCTGACTATATCCTGCCAGCCCTCTCTGGCCTGCCAGGTCTCTGTGGAAGGGTCTGCTGTTATGCTAATCCTTCTCCCCATAAAATTTAGAGATTACTTTTCTCTTGCTTCTTTAAGGATTTTCTCTTTATCTTTGGAATTTGCAAGTTTCACTATTAAATGTCCAGGTGTAGAGTGGTTTTTATTGATTTCATGGGGGGATCTATCCATTTCCTGATCTGAATGCCTGTTTCCTGCCACAAATTAGGGAAGTTTTCAGCTCTGATTTGTTCAAATACATATTCTGGGCCTGTGTCCCTTCGGCACCCTCGGGACCCCAGATAAAAGTAGATTTTCCTTCGGAGGTTGTCATTTATTTCCATTAGCCTATCCTCATGATCTTTTAGTCATTTTTCTCTTCTCTTTGTTTCTTCAGTTTCCCTCCTTGACATCAACTTGTCTTCTATGTCACTCACTCATTCTACCACGTTAACTCTCATCGTTCTGACCTCTAGTTTGGATTGCATCTCATTTAATTGATTTTTAATTTTGGCCTGATTAGATCTAAATTCTGCAGTCATGAAGTGTCTTGAATCCTTTAGGGTTTTTTCTAGATCCACCAGTAGCTTTAAAATTATGCTTGTGATTCGGCTTTCTAACACTGAGTTGTAATACAAATTTTGTAAGTCTTTGGGAGAGAGGGCTATTTCTGATTCTTTCTTTTGAGGAGAGTTTTTCCTTCTAGTCATTTTACTCAGTGCAGAGTGGCCAAAAAGAAGTTGTATTTCATAGAAGCGTGAACTCTTCTCTCACTGTAGCATTACAGCTGTTCTCTACTTAATTCTCAGGCCAAATTCCTAGGTTTTCAAGATGATATAGTTGTTATGTAGGTAATTGGGTAAGGATAGGTGACTTGGGGACCCTACTCTTCCACCATCTTGCCCCCACCTCCTCTGTTTTCCGTTTTAACGTGGTTTCTAGGCAACGATATCAGGAGAGTCACTGAGAAAACCATCTGACATTGGCCACCTAAGCTGCATGGTGATTGGCCACCTGAATCAGAACACACTGAGAGCCTGCCTGATTGGCTGCGGCATGGTGGTGACATACAGAAGGGCACTCTGATGCACCTGGGCTGATATAAAAGCATGGCAATCACACAGGCCCCCATGATGACAGAGATGGTACTTCATCCACAGATCTCCCTGCTCTCCCTCTAGTTTGCTTCCCTGTTTTCTGGCCCTGCCCATGGCAAGCCCCCTGTCCCATCACCTGCCCCAGGCCTCTTGTCAAAACTTTGGGCTCCACCTGCATGTTTGCACCTCCCTTCATCCCCCTCTGTGGTCCTGAGAGTCCTCGAACCCACTGCAGGCAACTCCTGTTCCCTTTTCCCACTGTGAGTTTGTCCTGGCTGCTCACGGACATATTCCCATGTGACCTGTGGGAGTGGGACACTGGGAATCGGTACCATGGATACTCAGGCAGATGAGAAAAGCCCCTCCCACACCTCTGGGGACAACACCGGGATCAGCACCGGAAAGCTGTGAGTCTATGTCCTGAGGAGCCCAGGGCACTAACTGCTTCTCTTGAGCTCTCCAACCCACCCAGATCAGCACAGGGCTCATGAATGCCCTAATCTTCCAGTCCACTCCCATGTGTACAATGTCTGAAGTGCCTCCATGCACCTGGCAGAGAGGGGTATTATGAAACAAGTAAGTCCTGGGACAAGGAGTCACCACATCACTGGACACGGTGGGGGTCATTGGAACACAGGCCCTCAGACCACGAGCTGCCTGCCCCAGCTCAGTAGTGGAGAAACGGATCGTCCAGATCCCTGGCTGACCAGGAGCCTGCAAAGGACAAATCCTCGAACACAGCAGGGCATGGAGAAATGCAGTCCCCAGAACAGAGCACCTACCAGGAGCCCTCAGATTGGGAACCTGCTGATCCCAGGTGCCCCAGGGCATGTGGGTCACCCAAACACTGAAGGGACCAGGAACCCTCATACCACCAGTCTCCAGCTGAGCCCAGAAGAAGGCAAGGGGGTCCAGGGAACACTGGGTTTGCAGAATGCCTCCAAATAATAAGCCCTGCATCCCAGCTCATCATTGGGGAAATGAGGCACCTGCACAGTGGGATCAGCATGTTGCTTGGACCTGGAGACCAACATCACAGCTCAGCTTTACTCACTTAGGCCACTGGTAAGTGGGCTCACCTTGTGATTTTGGACTTGTGGTTACACAACCTAGACATGGCTAGGCCAAGCAGGCCCCTGGATAGCAGGCTCACCATGTGCCATTGGACCCCTAGACTCACAGCATATCTCAGCACTAGGGCAAGCTGGCCTCTACTTAGGAAGAATTCATGAGATTGAGAAAGCTCTCAAAGGACTTCTCAAAGAAAAGATAAAGAATCCCAACAAATAAAATCATAAATGAAATTGGCAGATCACAACCAACTCCAAATAAATGCGAACAATTATAAAGGCATTCAAACTGGCAAGGAAGAAGTCAACATCTCACTTTCCTCAGATGACATGATACTTTATTTGGAAAACACAAGAGTTTGCAACTTTGCTAGGACTCATATTGTATTTCAGCAATGTGGCAGGATAAAAAAATCAATGTAGAGAAATCTGCTTTATTTCTAGACACAAAAATGATATAGACGAAAGAGAAATTAAGGGCTGATCCTATTTACAATTGCACCGGAAACCATAAAATACCTAGGAATTAACGTAATGAAAGAGGTAAAGGATCTGTAACTAAAAACTATAGAACACCTAAAAAGAAATTGTGGAAGAGCAAAGAGATTCATTAACATTCCATATTCATGGATTTGAAGTATCAATATTGTGAAAATGTCCATGCAACCCAGGACAATGTACACTTTTGAAGTAGTCCCTATCAAAATACCCTTGACATTTTTCACAGTTCAGAAACAAATATTTCTAAGTTTTGCATGGAACCAGAGGAGACCCCAATTTGCCATAGGAATGTTCAAAAAGAAATCAAAAGCAGTTTATATCACAATGTCTGGACTTCAGGCTGTATTTTGTCTAAGGTTTTTTCTGCATGTCATAGACAAAGCTGTCATCATCAAAATGTTATTGTACTGGCACAAAAACAGACACATTGATCAAGGAATGGAAGAGGGAACCCAGAAATGGACCCTCAACTCTATAGTCAACTAATCTTCGACAAAGCAGAAAAGAATATCCGCTGGAAAAAGGATGGTCTCTTCAACAAATTGGACAGCCACATGCAGAAGAATGCAACTGGACCATTCTCTTACACCACACACAAAGATAAACTCAAAATGGATGAAAGACCTAAAGGTGAAATAGCAATCCATCACAATCCTAGAGGAAAACACAGGCAACAACCTCTTTGACCTTGGCCATAGCAACTTATGCAAGACATGTCTGTAAAGGCAAGGGAAACAAAAGCAAAACTGAACTATTGGGACTTCATCAAGATAAAAAGCAAAGGAAACAGTCCATAAAACTAAGAAGCAACCTACAAAATGGGAGAAGGCATTTGCAAATGACATAGGAGATAAAAGGCTAATATCCAAGATCTGTAAAACACTTATGGAACTCAAGACCCAAAACCAGTAATCCAGTGAAGAAATGGGCAGAAGAGATGAACAGACATTTCTCCAAAGAAGACAACACGTGGCCAACAGACACACATGAAAAAAATGCTACACATCACTCATTATCAGGAAATTACAAAACAAAACAAAACTCACAATGAGATACCACCTCACATCTGGCAGAAAGGCTAAAATGAACAAGACAGAAAAACAACAAACTTTGGCCAGGTTGTGGAGAAAAGGGTACCGTCTTGCACTGTTGGTGAGAATGCAAAGTGGAGCAGCCACTCTGGAAAAGGGAGCAGGATCCTCAAGAACTTAAAAACAGAGTTACCCTATGACCTAGCAAATGTGCTACCGCGTATTTACCACAAAGATACAGAGGTAGTGAAAAGAAGGGTCACCTGCACCCCAATGTTCACAGCAGCAATGTCCACAATGGTCAAAATGTGGAACGAGTCCACATATCCATCGCCAGATGAATGGATAAAGAAGATGTGGGCTATAGTTACAATGGGATATTACCGAGCCTTTAGAAAGGACGAATCTTTACCACTTCTATCGACATAGATGGAACTGGAGGGTATTAGTCAGAGAGTGAAATAAGTCAGTCAGTGAAAGACAATTATCATATGGTTTCATTCATATGTGAAACATAAGAAACATTGCATAGAATCATAGGGGAAGGGAGGGAAAACTGAATGGGAAGTCATCAGAGAGAGAGAGAAAAACCATGACAGATTCTTAACTCTGTGAAATAAACTGAGGGTCGCTAGAGGGGAAGTGGATGGGGGATCAGGACCTGGGTAAGGGGCATCAAGGAGGGCACTGGTGTGATGAGCACTGGGTGTTACACACAAATGATAATTTATGGATCGCTACATCTGAAACTAATGGTTTATTATATGCTGGCAAATTGAATTCAAATTTTTAACAAGTAAAATAGAAATAAGATAAAATAACATATTTGTGTAAATAGAATGGGAAAATAGGAAATCAAGATAATAAGAGCCAAGACTGTCAGCAAGATGGCAGAAGAGTAGGATTCCGAAATCCCCTATCCCCAAAAACTTACTTAGATGACTTTCAAATCATCCTGAAAACCTACGAATTCGGCCTGGGATTTAAAGAGAGAACAGCTGGAAGGTTACAGTGAGAAGAGTTTGCGCTTCTATCAAGATAGGAAGACGAAAAAATAAATAACAAGACTCCAGAGTGGGAGGGGAGAACCCCCACGAAGAGCCGCGCTAAGGCCAGGCAGTAGACACTCCAGGACAGGAAAGCCCAGACCGGGAGAATCAGGAACTTTACCAACATTTCCAGATGGAAAGGCGCTCACAGGGAACTCGGGCAGGATCCCAGGAGGGGCAGTGGAGCCCCCAGGGTCCCGGGGTCACTAACAGAGGAAGTGGGGAGAGAGCGCCACACACCATGGGCGGAGCTCTGAAAAGGTCTGGAGCGCACACCCATCGGATCCCGGGAGCAGCTCAGGTGGTGGCTCTGGCAGCAGCTCGGCAAGGAGGAGAATGCGTGGCCCGCAGGAAGGGAGAGTGATTTCAGCAGCGCAGGCCCGGGAGCCCAGGGCCCCGGGTGACAAAGCCCAGGATCTGGCGATCCCCTTGGGCAATCAGGGGCGGGAGGACACAGGACAGCGAGGACGCTCCTGCCACCGGGCACACCTGAGCTGTGCAGGTCAGTGCCACCAACACCCAGTGCTGCCAGGCTCTTGTGGACTGGGAACTGCAGGACTTAATGTGGGAGCTGACTTTCGGATTGGAGAGCTGGCCGCTGCCAGTGTTGTTGTTCCTCCCAAGTCACCTTGCGCCTGGGTTGGAGTGGGGCGGCCAGGGAACATGGGCCTCACAGGATAAACAGCTCCCAGGGAGCCGAGCCCCCGGCAGGGGGTGGGGCAGCTCCCCTGGTGCTCACACCTGACTATCAGCAGAGCAGGACCCTCCCTCACAAGACCAGCTGGAAGGAAAGGGGAAGAGCAAATTCTTAACCAAGCAGCGCTGGAAAGCTCCAGGGGGAAGTTGAGGGACTTACAGTATATAGAATCAGAGGAGACCCCTCCTTGTTATATTTTTTTAAGCTTTGAAAATTTTCTTGTTTTTTGTTGATTTGTTTGTTTTTGTTTTTTGTTTCCCCCCTTTTTTCTTTATTTCCTTCCTTTTTCCAGTACGACTTGTTTTTAGCCACTCTGCACTGAGCAAAATGACTAGAAGGAAGAAGTCACCACAAAAGAAACAATCACTAACAGTCCTCTCTCCCACAGAGTTACAGAATTTGGGTGACAATTCGATGTCAGAATGCCAATACAGAAGCACAATTATAAAGCTACTGATGGCTCTGGAAAAAAGAATGAAAGATTCAAGAGACTCATGACTGCAGAATTTCGATCTAATCAAGCCAAAATTAAAATCAATTAAATGAGATGCAATCCACACTGGAGGTCCTAACGATGAGGTTAATGAGGTAGAAGAATGATGAGTGACATAGAAGACATGTTGATGGCAAGGAAGGATGCTGAGGAAAAAAGAGAAATAAAAAGACCATGAAGAAAGGTTAAGGGAAATAAATGACAGCCTCAGAAGGAAAAATCTACGTTGAAAGGGGGTTCCAGAGGCTGCTGAAAGGAACAGAGGACCAGAAAGTGTATTTGAACAAATCTTAGCTGAGAACTTCCCTAACTTGGGGAAGGAAACAGGCATCCACATCCTCGAGATAGAGAGATCCCCCCCCCCACAAAAATCAATAGAAGCCGTTCAACACCCCGACATTTCATGGTGAAACTTGCAAATTCCAAAGATAAAGAGAAGATCCTCAAAACACTAAGAGACAAGTGATAACACTTATGGGGAGAAGTATTAGGTTAACAGCAGATCTCTTCACAGAGCCCTGGAAGACCAGAAAGGGCTGGAAGGATATATTCAGGGTCCTAAATGAGAAGAGTTCAATTTGCCAACATATACCATATCACCCAGGTCTCATCCCTTCACGTGCCCCCCTCAGCGCCTGTCATCCAGTCACCCCAATGACCCAACACCTCCCTTCCCACTGCCCATTGTTCCTTTCCCAGAGTTAGGAGTCTCTCAGATTCTGTCATCCTCAGCTTATATTTTCACTCATTTTCTCTCCTTTTCCCTTTATTCCCATTCACTGTTTTTTATACTCCCCAAATGATTGAGACCATATAATGATTGCTCATCTCAGATTGTTAATGAGATTGACTCCTTAATTTCTCTTTCTTCAGTCTCATTGTTAGTGTAGAGAAATGCCACTGATTTCTGGGCATTGATTTTGTATCCTGCCACGCTACCGAATTGCTGTATGAGTTCCAGCAATCTTGGGGTGGAGACTTTTGGGTTTTCTACGTAGAGTATCATGTCATCGGCGAAGAGGGAGAGTTTGACTTCTTCTTTGCCAATTTGAATGCCTTTAATGTCTTTTTGTTGTCTGATTGCTGAGGCTAGGACTTCTGGTACGATGTTGAATAGCTGTGGTGAGAGTGGACATCCCTGTCTTGTTCCTGATCTTAGGGGAAAGGCTTCCAGTGTTTCCCCATTGAGAATGATATTTGCTATGGTCTTTTCGTAGAGGGCTTTTAAGATGTTGAGGAATGTTCCCTCTATCCCTACACTCTGGAGAGTTTTGATCAGGAATGGATGCTGCATTTTGTCAAATGCTTTCTCTGTATCTATTGAGAGGATCATATGGTTCTTGTTTTTCTATTGCTTATGTGATGAATGACATTGATTATTTTATGAGTGTTGAACCAGCCTTGCATCCCGGGGATAAATCCTACTTGATTTATCCTACTTGAATAATCCTACATGATTATTCATGGTGAATAATCTTCTTAATGAATTTTAGTACCCTATTGGCTAATATCTTGTGGAGAATTTTTGCATGCATGTTCATCAGGGATATTGGTCTATAATTCTCCTTTTTGGTGGGGTCTTTGTCTGGTTTTGGAATTAAGGTGATGCTGGCCTCATAGAACGGATTTGAAATTACTCCACCTCTTTCTATCTTTCTGAACAGATTTAGTAGAATAAGAATGGTTTCTTCTTTAAAAGTTTGATAGAATTCCCCTGGGAAGCCATCTGGCCCTGGACTTTTGTGTCTTTGGAGGTTTTTGATGACTGCTTCAATTTCTTTTCTGGTTATTGGCCTGTTCAGGTTTTGTATTTCTTCCAGTTCCAGTTTTGATTGTTTGTGGCTTTGTAGAAATGCGTCAATTTCTTCTAGATTGCCTAATTTATTGGTGTTTAGCTGTTCATAATATGTTTTAAAATCATTTGTATTTCCTTGTTGTTGGTAGTTATCTCTCCTTTCTCATTCATGATTTTATTAATTTGAGTCTATTATGTCTTCTTTTTTAAAAGGCTGACTAATGATTTATCTATCTTATTAATTCTTTCAAAGAACCAACTCCTGGCTTTGTTCATCTGTTCCACACTTCTTCTGGTCTCTATTATATTGAGTTCTGCTCCAATCTTTATTAACTCTCTTCTTCTGCTGTGTGTAGGATCTATTTGCTGTTTTTTCTCCAGCTCCTTTAGGTGCAAGGTTTGCTTTCGTATTTGAGTCCTTTCCAGTATTTGGATGGATACTCATAATGCAATGTATTTCTCCCTCAGGACTGCTTGTGCTGTATCCCAAGGATTTTGAACGGTTGTATGTTCATTCTCATTAGTGCCCATGAAACTTTATAATTCTTCTCTAATTTCCTACTTGGCCCTTTCATCTTTTAGCAGGATGTTCCATAACCTCCATGTGTTTGAAATCCTTCTAAACTTCTTCTTGTGATTTAGTTCTTATTTCAAAGCATTATGGTCTGAAAATATGCAGGGGACTATCCCAATCTTTGGGTGTCTTTTAAGACCTGATTTGTGACCCAGTATGTTGTCTAATCTGGAGAAAAGTACCATGCGCACTTGGATGGGAAGTTCTCTAAATATCTGTTAAATCCATCTGGTTCAGTGTCAAATCGAATCAAATCGAAATTAATCGAATCAAATCGAATCGAAACGAATCGAATGGAAATTATTCGAAATGAATCGAATCAAAAATAAACGAATCAAATCGAATCGAAACGAATCAGATCGAAAATAATCGAATCGAAACGAATCGAATAGAAAATAATCGAATCGAATCAAATAGAAAAAATCGAATTGAATCAATTCGAAACGAAGAGAATCGAAATAATCTAATCAATTCGAACCAAATCGTATCGAAAATAATCTAATCGGAGAAGAGTTCGCGCATCTATCAAGGTAGGAAGACGGGGAAAAAGAAATAAAGAAACAAAGGCCTCCAAGGGGGAGGGGCCCCGCGAGGAGCCGGGCTGAGGCCGGGGCGAGTGTCCCCAGGACAGGAGAGCCCCGTCCCGGAGGAGCAGGAGCTGCACCGACCTTCCCGGGCGGAAAGGGGCTCGCGGGGAGTTGGAGCAGGACCCAGGAGGGCGAGGATGCCCTCGGGCTCCCTGGGACAGTAACAGAGCAACTGCGCGCCCAAGAGAGTGCGCCGAGCTCCCCAAGGGCTGCAGCGCGCACGGCGGG
This sequence comes from Canis lupus familiaris, assembly GCF_011100685.1. NCBI lineage: Eukaryota > Metazoa > Chordata > Mammalia > Carnivora > Canidae > Canis > Canis lupus. Next base: position 45,905 of record NW_023330543.1, read on the forward strand.
ACCCGGAGCAGCTCGGGGGGGGGCTCGGGGGCGGCTCCGCGGAGGGGGCTGCGCTGCCCGGGAGCACGAATCCAACAGCGCAGGCTCCGGAGCACAGGGCGCCGGGACACAGCCCAGGATCCCGCCTCCCCCGGGACAGGCAGAGGCCGGGAGGGCCCAGGACTGCAAGGACGCTCCTGCCCCAGCTGAGCAGAGCAGCGGCCCCGCCCCGGAGCCTCCAGGCCCTGCAGACGGAGTTCCTGCCGGAGCTGAATCCAGGTTTCCAGAGCTGCCCCGCCACTGGGGCTGTTCCTCCTGCGGCCTCACGGGGTAAACAACCCCCACTGAGCCCTGCACCAGGCAGGGGCACAGCAGCTCCCCCAACTGCTAACACCTGAAAACCAGCACAACAGGCCCCTCCCCCAGAACACCAGCTAGACGGACAACTTCCAGGAGAAGCCGAAGGACTTAAAGAACACAGAATCAGAAGATACTCCCCTGTGGTTCTTTTTGTTTGTTTGTTTGTTTTGCTTTTTGATTTGTTTCCTTCCCCCACCCCCTTTTTTCTCCTTTCTTTTTCTTTCTCTTTTTCTTCTTTTTTTTTTTTCGTTTTTTTTTTCTCTTTTTCTTCCCTTTTTTTTTCTCTTTCTCTTTTCTTTCCTTCTTTCTCTCCTCTCTTTTTCTCTTTTTCCCAATACAATTTGCTTTTGGCCACTCTGCACTGGGCAAAATGACTAGAAGGAAAACCTCACCTCAAAAGAAAGAATCAGAAACAGTCCTCTCTCCCACAGAGTTACAAAATCTGGATTACAATTCAATGTCAGAAAGCCAATTCAGAAGCACTATTATACAGCTACTGGTGGCTCTAGAAAAAAGTATAAAGGACTCAAGAGACTTCATGACAGTAGAATTTAGAGCTAATCAGGCAGAAATTAAAAATCAATTGAATGAGATGCAATCCAAACTAGAAGTCCTAACGACGAGGGTTAACGAGGTGGAAGAAAGAGTGAGTGACATAGAAGACAAGTTGATAGCAAAGAGGGAAACTGAGGAAAAAAGAGACAAAAAATTAAAAGACCATGAAGATAGATTAAGGGAAATAAACGACAGCCTGAGGAAGAAAAACGTACGTTTAATTGGGGTTCCCGAGGGCGCCGAAAGGGACAGAGGGCCAGAATATGTATTTGAACAAATTCTAGCTGAAAACTTTCCTAATCTGGGAAGGGAAACAGGCATTCAGATCCAGGAAATAGAGAGATCCCCCCCCTAAAATCAATAAAAACCGTTCAACACCTCGACATTTAATTGTGAAGCTTGCAAATTCCAAAGATAAGGAGAAGATCCTTAAAGCAGCAAGAGACAAGAAATCCCTGACTTTTATGGGGAGGAGTATTAGGGTAACAGCAGACCTCTCCACAGAGACCTGGCAGGCCAGAAAGGGCTGGCAGGATATATTCAGGGTCCTAAATGAGAAGAACATGCAACCAAGAATACTTTATCCAGCAAGGCTCTCATTCAAAATGGAAGGAGAGATAAAGAGCTTCCAAGACAGGCAGCAACTAAAAGAATATGTGACCTCCAAACCAGCTCTGCAAGAAATTTTAAGGGGGACTCTTAAAATTCCCCTTTAAGAAGAAGTTCAGTGGAACAGTCCACAAAAACAAAGACTGAATAGATATCATGATGACACTAAACTCATATCTCTCAATAGTAACTCTGAATGTGAACGGGCTTAATGACCCCATCAAAAGGCACCGGGTTTCAGACTGGATAAAAAAGCAGAACCCATCAATTTGCTGTCTAAAAGAGACTCATTTTAGACAGAAGGACACCTACAGCCTGAAAATAAAAGGTTGGAGAACCATTTACCATTCGAATGGTCCTCAAAAGAAAGCAAGGGTAGCCATCCTTATATCAGATAAACTAAAATTTACCCCAAAGACTGTAGTGAGAGATGAAGAGGGACACTATATCATACTTAAAGGATCTATTCAACAAGAGGACTTAACAATCCTCAATATATATGCTCCGAATGTGGGAGCTGCCAAATATATAAATCAATTATTAACCAAAGTGAAGAAATACTTAGATAATAATACACTTATACTTGGTGACTTCCATCTAGCTCTTTCTATACTCGATAGGTCTTCTAAGCAAAACATCTCCAAAGAAATGAGAGCTTTAAATGATACACTGGACCAGATGGATTTCACAGATATCTACAGAACTTTACATCCAAACTCAACTGAATACACATTCTTCTCAAGTGCACATGGAACTTTCTCCAGAATAGACCACATATTGGGTCACAAATCGGGTCTGAACCGATACCAAAAGATTGGGATGGTCCCCTGCATATTCTCAGACCATAATGCCTTGAAATTAGAACTAAATCACAACAAGAAGTTTGGAAGGACCTCAAACACATGGAGGTTAAGGACCATCCTGCTAAAAGATAAAAGGGTCAACCAGGAAATTAAGGAAGAATTAAAAAGATTCATGGAAACTAATGAGAATGAAGATACAACCGTTCAAAATCTTTGGGATGCAGCAAAAGCAGTCCTAAGGGGGAAATACATCGCAATACAAGCATCCATTCGAAAACTGGAAAGAACTCAAATACAAAAGCTAACCTTACACCTAAAGGAGCTAGAGAAAAAACAGCAAATAGATCCTACACCCAAGAGAAGAAGGGAGTTAATAAAGATTCGAGCAGAACTCAACGAAATCGAGACCAGAAGAACTGTGGAACAGATCAACAGAACCAGGAGTTGGTTCTTTGAAAGAATTAATAAGATAGATAAACCATTAGCCAGCCTTATTAAAAAGAAGAGAGAGAAGACTCAAATTAATAAAATCATGAATGAGAAAGGAGAGATCACTACCAAACCAAGGAAATACAAACGATTTTAAAAACATATTATGAACAGCTATACGCCAATAAATTAGGCAATCTAGAAGAAATGGACACATTCCTGGAAAGCCACAAACTACCAAAACTGGAACAGGAAGAAATAGAAAACCTGAACAGGCCAATAACCAGGGAGGAAATTGAAGCAGTCATCAAAAACCTCCCAAGACACAAGAGTCCAGGTCCAGATGGCTTCCCAGGGGAATTTTATCAAACGTTTAAAGAAGAAACCATACCTATTCTCCTAAAGCTGTTTGGAAAGATAGAAAGAGATGGAGTACTTCCAAATTCGTTCTATGAAGCCAGCATCACCTTAATTCCAAAGCCAGACAAAGACCCCGCCAAAAAGGAGAATTACAGACCAATATCCCTGATGAACATGGATGCAAAAATTCTCAACAAGATACTGGCCAATAGGATCCCACAGTATATTAAGAAAATTATTCACCATGACCAAGTAGGATTTATCCCTGGGACACAAGGCTGGTTCAACACCCGTAAAACAATCAATGTGATTCATCATATCAGCAAGAGAAAAACCAAGAACCATATGATCCTCTCATTGGATGCAGAGAAAGCATTTGACAAAATACAGCATCCATTCCTGATCAAAACTCTTCAGAGTGTAGGGATAGAGGGAACATTCCTCGACATCTTAAAAGCCATCTATGAAAAGCCCACAGCAAATATCATTCTCAATGGGGAAGCACTAGGAGCCTTTCCCCTAAGATCAGGAACAAGACAGGGATGTCCACTCTCACCACTGCTGTTCAACATAGTACTGGAAGTCCTAGCCTCAGCAATCAGACAACAAAAAGACATTAAAGGCATTCAAATTGGCAAAGAAGAAGTCAAACTCTCCCTCTTCGCCGATGACATGATACTCTACGTAGAAAACCCAAAAGTCTCCACCCCAAGATTGCTGGAACTCATACAGCAATTCGGTAGCGTGGCAGGATACAAAATCAATGCCCAGAAGTCAGTGGCATTTCTATACACTAACAATGAGACTGAAGAAAGAGAAATTAAGGAGTCAATCCCATTTACAATTGCACCCAAAAGCATAAGATACCTAGGAATAAACCTCACCAAAGATATAAAGGATCTATACCCTCAAAACTATAGAACACTTCTGAAAGAAATTGAGGAAGACACAAAGAGATGGAAAAATATTCCATGCTCATGGATTGGCAGAATTAATATTGTGAAAATGTCAATGTTACCCAGGGCAATATACACGTTTAATGCAATCCCTATCAAAATACCATGGACTTTCTTCAGAGAGTTAGAACAAATTATTTTAAGATTTGTGTGGAATCAGAAAAGACCCCGAATAGCCAGGGGAATTTTAAAAAAGAAAACCATATCTGGGGGCATCACAATGCCAGATTTCAGGTTGTACTACAAAGCTGTGGTCATCAAGACAGTGTGGTACTGGCACAAAAACAGACACATAGATCAGTGGAACAGAGTAGAGAATCCAGAAGTGGACCCTGAACTTTATGGTCAACTAATATTCGATAAAGGAGGAAAGACTATCCATTGGAAGAAAGACAGTCTCTTCAATAAATGGTGCTGGGAAAATTGGACATCCACATGCAGAAGAATGAAACTAGACCACTCTCTTTCACCATACACAAAGATAAACTCAAAATGGATGAAAGATCTAAATGTGAGACAAGATTCCATCAAAATCCTAGAGAAGAACACAGGCAACACCCTTTTTGAACTCGGCCATAGTAACTTCTTGCAAGATACATCCACGAAGGCAAAAGAAACAAAAGCAAAAATGAACTATTGGGACTTCATCAAGATAAGAAGCTTTTGCACAGCAAAGGATACAGTCAACAAAACTCAAAGACAACCTACAGAATGGGAGAAGATATTTGCAAATGACATATCAGATAAAGGGCTAGTTTCCAAGATCTATAAAGAACTTATTAAACTCAACACCAAAGAAACAAACAATCCAATCATGAAATGGGCAAAAGACATGAACAGAAATCTCACAGAGGAAGACATAGACATGGCCAACATGCATATGAGAAAATGCTCTGCATCACTTGCCATCAGGGAAATACAAATGAAAACTACAATGAGATACCACCTCACACCAGTGAGAATGGGGAAAATTAACAAGGCAGGAAACAACAAATGTTGGAGAGGATGCGGAGAAAAGGGAACCCTCTTACACTGTTGGTGGGACTGTGAACTGGTGCAGCCACTCTGGAAAACTGTGTGGAGGTTCCTCAAACAGTTAAAAATATACCTGCCCTACGACCCAGCAATTGCACTGTTGGTATTTACCCCAAAGATACAAATGCAATGAAACGCCGGGACACCTGCACCCCGATGTTTATAGCAGCAATGGCCACGATAGCCAAACTGTGGAAGGAGCCTCAGTGTCCAATGAAAGATGAATGGATAAAGAAGATGTGGTTTATGTATACAATGGAATATTACTCAGCCATTAGAAATGACAAATACCCACCATTTCTTCAACGTGGATGGAACTGGAGGGTATTATGCTGAGTGAAGTAAGTCAGTCGGAGAAGGACAAACATTATATGTTCTCATTCATTTGGGGAATATAAATAATAGTGAAAGGGAAAATAAGGGAAGGGAGAAGAAATGTGTGGGAAATATCAGAAAGGGAGACAGAACGTAAAGACTGCTAACTCTGGGAAACGAACTAGGGGTGTTGGAAGGGGAGGAGGGCGGGGGGTGGGAGTGCATGGGTGACGGGCACTGGGTGTTATTCTGTATGTTAGTAAATTGAACACCAATAAAAAAATAAATTAAAAAAAATTAAAAAACTAAAAAAAAAAGAAAATAATCTAATCGAATCGAATGGAAATGAATCAAATCGAAAATAATCGATTCGAATCGAATCGAATCTAAAATAATCGAATCGAATCGAAACGAATCGAATTTCAAATAATCAAATCGAAACGAATCGAATAGAAAATAATCGAATTGGGCAGCCCGGGTGGCTCAGCGGTTTAGTGCCGCTTTCAGCCCATGTCCTGATCCTGGAGACCCAGGATCGAGTCTCCTGTCAGGCTCCCTCCTTGGAGCCTGTTTCTCCCTCTGCCTGTGTCTCTGCCTCTCTCTCTCTCTCTCATTCTGTGTCTCTCATGAATAAATAAATAAAATGTTTTTAAAAAAATAATCGAAACGAATCAAATAGAAAAGAATCGATTCGAATCGATTCTTAACAAAGAGAATCGAAATAATCGAATCGATTCGAATCGAATCGAATCGAAAATAATCGAATAGAATCAAATCGAAACGAATTGAATAGAAAAAAATCGATTCGAATCGAAACAAAAAGAATCGAATCGAATCGAAATGAAAAGAATCGAAAATAATCGAATCGAAATGAATCGAATAGAAAATAATCGAATCGAATCAAATAGAAAATAATCGATTCGAATTGATTCAAAACGACGAGAATCGAAATAATCCAATCGATTCGAATTGAATTGAATCGAAAATAATAGAATCAAAACGAATTGAATAGAAAATAATTGAATCAATTCAAATTGAAAAGAATCGAATCGAATTGAAAAGAATCGAATCGAATCAAAAAGAATCGTATCAAATTGAATCAAATTGAATCGAAAAGAATTGAAACGTATCAAAAAGAATCGAATGGAATAGAAAAGAATCGAATCGAAAAGAATCGAATTGAATCAAGTAGAATCGAATCGAAAAGAATCGAATCGAATTGAAAAAATTGAATCCAATTGAATCGAAAAGAAATGAATCAATAAGAATCGAATCGAATCGAAAAGAATCGAACCGAATCAAATAGAAAAGAATCTAATCGAATCGAAAAGATTCGAATCGAATCGAATCAGAAATAATCCAAACGAAACGAATCGAATCGAAAGGATCGAATTGAAAAGAATCCAATCAAAAAGAATTGAAATGGGGATCCCTGGGTGGCTCAGCGGTTTAGCGCCTGCCTTTGGCACAGGGCGCGATCCTGGAGACCTGGGATCGAATCCCACGTTGGGGTCCCAGTGCATGGAGCCTGCTTCTCCCTCTACCTGTGTCTCTGCCTATCTCTCTCTCTCTGTGTGACTATCATAAATAAATAAAAATTAAAAAAAAAAGAATTGAAATGAATAGAATCAAGTCGAATCACAAAGAATCGAATATAATCGAATCGAAAAGAAATGAAGAGAATCGAAAAGAATCCAATCGAATAGAAACAAAAATAATCGAATCTTCTAGATCGAAAAGAATCAAATCGATTTGAATTGAATCCAACCGAATGGAATCGAATCCCACCGAAAAGAATCAAATCAAATCGAATCGAAAAGAATAGAAACAAATCGAATCAAAAAGAATCGAATCGAATCAAATAGAAAAGAATCGAATCGAATCAAGGGGTTGATCGAAAAGAATCGAATCGATCGAAAAAAACGAATCGAATCGAAAAGAATCGAATCGAATTGAATTGAAGAGAAAAGAATCGAATCGAATCGAAAAGAATTGAATCGAATCGAAAAAATCGAATTGAGTTGAAAAAATCGAATCGAATCGAATCGAAAAGAATCCAATCGATAAGAATCGAATCGAATCGAAAAGAATCAAATCGAAAAGAATTGAATCGAAAGAATCGAATCGAATCAAAAAGAATCAAATCGAATCTAAAAGAATTGAATTGAAAAGAATTGAATCGAATCGAAAAGAATCAAATAGAAAAGAATCGAATCGACGTATTGAAAAGAATCGAATCGAAAAGAATCGAATCGAAAGGAATCGAATTGAATTGAATCGAAAATAATCTAATCGAATCGAATCAAAACGAATAGAATAGAAAATAATCGAATCGAATAGAAAATAATCTAATTGAATCAAATAGAAACGAATGGAATTGAAAATAATCGAATCGAATCAAATTGGAACGAATCAACCTCAAATATTCAAATCAAATCGAATCGAAATTAAATGAATCGAACTGAATCGAAACGAGTTGAATCGAATAGAATTGAAACGAATCAAATAGAAAATAATCGGATCAAAAAGAATCAAATCGAAAATAATTGAATCGAATTGAATCAAATATAATCGAATTGAAACGAATCTAATCGATAATAATTGAATCGAATCGAAACGAATTGAATCAAAAATAATCGAATCGAAATGAATCAAATTGAAAATAATCGAATCGACTCGAATCGAATAGAAAATAATCGAATTAAATCGAAACGAATCAAAACAAAAATAATTGAATCGAAACGAATTGAATTGAAAATAATCGAATTGAATCGAATCGAAATGAATCGAATCGAAAATAATCTAATTTAATCGAATCAAAATTAATCGGATTGAAATTAATCGAATCGAATCTAAACGAATTGAAATAAATCGAATCGAATCGAAAATAATCGAATTGAAACAAATTGAAGCAAAAATAAATCGAATCGAATCAAATAAAAAGTAATCGATTCACATCGAATCGAATCAAATCGAAAATAATCGAATTGAATCGAAAATATTGAATCGAATCGAAAATAATCGAATCGAATCTAAAATAATCGAATTGAAAAGAATCGAATCGATTTGAATGGAAAATAATCAAAACAAATCGAAAAGAATCGAATCGAATCGAAAATAAACGAATCAAATCGAAAATAATCGAATCCAATCCAATCCAATCGAATCGAAAATAATCGAATCGAATCGAATCGAAAATAATCAAATTGAATCATAATTATTCGACTCAAATCGAATCGAAAATATTCGAATCGAATGGAATCGAATTGAAATGATTCAATTCAAAAATAATCGATTCACATCGAATCGAATCGAAATAATGGAAACGAATCGAATCGAATCGAATCGAAAAGAATCGAATCGAATCGAAAAGATCGAATCAAAACGAATCGAATCGAAAATAATCGAATTGAATCAAATTGAACTGAATCGAATTTAAAATTATCAAATAGAAACGAAAATAATCTAATCAAATCGATCGAAAATAATCGAATCGAATTGAATCGAAAATAATCAAATCGAATTGAATCAAATCGAATACAAAATAATTGAAATGAATCGAATTGATTCGAAAATAATTGAATTGAATCAAATCAAATCGAATCGAATCGAATCGAAAATAATCGAATCTAATCGAATCGAATTGAATCGAATGGAATCGAATCGAATCGAAAAGATTCAAATCGAATTGAATCGAAAATAATCGAATCGAATTGAATAGAAAGGAATCGAAAATAATCAAATGGAATCGAATAGAATCGAAACGAATCGAATAGAATCGAATCGAAATAAACGAATGGAATCGAAATTAATGGAATCGAAAAGAAGCGAATCGATTTAAATAGAAAAGGATCGAATTGAATCGAAAAGAATCAAATCGAATAGAAAATAATTGAATCGGATCGAATCTAATTGAATCGAAAATAATCGAATTGAATCGAAATGAAAATAATCGAATCAAATCGAATCTAATCGAAAATAATTGAAACGAATCGAATCGAATCGAAAATCATCGAATGGAATCGAATTAAAAATAATCGAATCGAATCGAAACGAATTGAATTGAAACGAATCGAATGGAATCAAAAATAATCGATCGAATTGAAAATAATCGAATCGAATCTAACCGAATCGAAAATACATGAATCGAATCGAAAGTAATCGAATCAAATCGAATTTAAAATAATCTAATAGAATCAAGTCGAATCGAATCGAATAGAAAATAATTTAAATGAATCGAATCGAATCGAAAATAATCGACTCAAATCGAAAATAATCAAATCGAATCAAATCCAGAATTATCGAATCAAATCGAAAATAATTGAATCGAATCGAAAATAATGGAATCGAAAAGAAACGATTCGATTTGAATAAAAAATAATAGAATCGAATTGAATCGAATCGAAAATATATGAATCGAATGGAATAGAATCGAAAATTATCGAATCGAATCGAATCGAAAATAATCGAATCGCAAATCGAGTCGAAAATAATCCAATCGAATAGAATCGAAACTAATCAAATCGAAAATAATCGATTTGCATCAAATCGAATCGAATTGAATTGAAAATAATCGAATCGAAAATAATCGAATCGAATCAAATCTAATCAAATATAATCCAATCGAATCGAATCAAAAATAATCGAATCGAATCGAATTGAAACGAAAATAATTGATCGAATCGAATCAAAACGAAAATAATCGAATCGACTCGAAATGAATCGAAAATAAACGATCGAATGGGATATAATCGAATCAAAAAGAGTCAAAACGAATTGAATAGAAAATAATGGAATAGAATTGAATCGAATAGAATAGAATAGAAAATATTCTAATCGAAAATAATCGAATCGAATCGAAAAGACTCGATCTAATCAAAATAATCGAATCAAATCAAAAAGAATCAAATCGAAAAGAATCGAATCTATTTGAATTGAAAATAATCGAATCGAAAAGAAACAAATCTAATCGAAAATCATCTATTCGAATCGAAAATAATCGAATTGAATCGAATCGACTCAAAAATAATCGAATTGAATCGAATCGAATCAAAAATAATTGAATCGAATCAAATCAAATCGAAAAAAATCGAATCGAATCGAAAATAATTTAATCGAATCAAAACGAATCGTATTGAAAATAATCGAATTAAATCGAATCAAAAATAATCGATCAAATCGAATAGAAAATAATCGAACTGAATCGAATTGAAATGAAAATAATCAATTCGCATCGAATCGAATAGAAAATAATCGAATGAATTGAATTGAAAATAATCGAATCGAATCAAAAATAATCAAATCGAATCGAAAAATCGAATCGAAAATAATCAAATCGATTCAAATCCAAAATAATCGAATCGAATCGAAAATGATCGAATTGAATCGAAAATAATCGAATCTAATCCAATCGAATCGAATCGAAAATAATCAAATCGAATCGAATCAAATAGAAAATAAGCGAACCAAATCAAAAATAATCGAATCGAATGGAATTGTATCAAAAATAATCGAATCGAATCAAGCCGAATTGAATCAAAAATAATCTAATCGTATCGAAGAGAAAATAATCAAATCGAATCAAACCCAAAGTATCGAATCGAATTGAAAATGATCAAATCGAATCGAAAATAATCGAATCTAATCCAATCGAATCCAATCGAAAATAATCAAATCGAATCGAATCAAATCGAAAATAAGCAAACCAAATCAAAAATAATCGAATCGAATCGAATTGTATCAAAAATAATCGAATCGAATCAAACCGAATTGAATCAAAAATAATCGAATTGCATTGAAACGAAAATAATCAAATCGAATCAAACCCAAATTATCGAATCGAATCGAATCGAAATTAATCGAATCAAATAAAAAATAATGGAATCGAAAATAAGCAAATCGATTCGAACCAAAAATAATCTAATCTAATCAAAAATATTGAAATCGAATCGAAAATAATCGAAACGAAACAAATAGATTCGAATCGAAAATAATTGAATCGAATCGAATCGAATCGAAAATAATTGAATCGAATAGAATCAAATATAATAGATTTGCATCATATCGAATTGAAAATAGAATCGATTTGAATCAAAAATAATTGAATCGAATCGAAAATAATCGAATCGAAAATAATCGAATTGAAAGAACAGAATCGATTTGAAAAGAATCGAATCGAATCGTAAAGAATCAAATGTAATCGAATTGAATAGAACTGAAAATAATAAAATCGAATCGAAAATAATCGAATCAAATATAAAATAATCAAATTGAAAACAATCGAATCTAATCGAAAATAACCGAATCGAAAATGATCGAATCGAATCGAAAATAATCTAACCGAATCCAATCGAATCGAATAGAAAATAATCGAATCAAATCGAATCGAATCGAAAAAAATCACACCAAATCAAAAATAATTGAATCGAATCGAATTGTATCGAACATAATCGAATCGAATCGAACCGAATCGAATAAAAAATAATCGAATCGCATCGAGGTGAAAATAATCAAATCGAATCGAATCAAATCGAAAATAATCGAATCGAAAATAATCGAATCGGGATCCCTGGGTGGCGCAGCGGTTTAGCGCCTGCCTTTGGCCCAGGGCGCGATCCTGGAGACCCGGGATCGAATCCCAAGTCAGGCTCCCGGTGCATGGAGCCTGCTTCTCCCTCTGCCTGTGCCTCTGCCTCTCTCTCTCTCTCTCTGTGTGTGACTATCATAAATAAATTAAAAAAAAAGAAAATAATCGAATCGATTAGAATGGAAAATAATCAAATCCAATCGAAAAGAATCGATTCGAATCGAAAATAATCGAATAGAATCGAAAATAATTGAATCGAATCCGTTCCAATCGAATCGAAAATAATCGAATCTAATCGAATCGAAAATAATCAAATCGAATCGAAATTATTCAAATTGAATCGAATCGGAAATAATCGAATCGAATGGAAAATAATCGAATCGAATCGAATCGAATTGAAACGAATAGATTCGAAAATAATCGATTCACATCGAATCGAATCGAAAATAATGGAAATGAATAGAATCGAAAAGAATCGAATCGAATCGAAAATAATCTAAACGAATCAAAAATAATCGAATCGGATCGAAAAGATCGAATCGAAACGAATCGAATCGAAAATATTCGAATCGAATCGAATTGAACCTAATAGAATTTAAAATTATCGAATCGAAAATAATCTAATCAAATCGATCGAAAATAATTGAATCGAATCGAATCGAATTGAAAATAATTGATTCGCATCGAATCGAATCGGAAATTACCGAATTGAATTGAATTGAAAATAATCGAATTGAATCAAAAATAATCGAATCGAATCGAAAATGATCGAATCGAATAGAAAAGAATGGAATCGAAAATAAGTGAATCAATTCGAACCAAAAATAATCTAATATAATCGAAAATATTGAAATCAAATCGAAAATAATTGAAACAAATCAAATAATTGAATCGAATCGAATCGAATCGAATTGAAAATAATCAAATTGAGGGCAGCCCGGGTGGCTCAGTGGTTTAGCGCTGCCTTCAGCCCGGGGTGCGATGCTGGAGACCCGGGATCGAGTCCCACGTCAGGCTCCCTGCATGGAGCCTGCTTCTCCCTCTGCCTGTGTCTCTGCCTCTCTCTCTGTCTCTGTGTCTCTTGCGAATAAATAAATAAAATCTTAAAAAAAAGAAAATAATCAAATCGAATCGAATCAAATATAATCGATTCGCATCGTATCGATTGAAAATAATAGAATCGATTTGAATCAAAAATAATTGAATCGAATAAAAAATAATAGAATCGAATCGACAATAATTGAATAGAAAGAATAGAATCGATTTGAAAAGAATCAAATCGAGGGATCCCTGGGTGGCGCAGCGGTTTGGCGCCTGCCTTTGGCCCAGGGCGCGATCCTGGAGACCCGGGATCGAATCCCACATCAGGCTCCCGGGGCATGGAGCCTGCTTCTCCCTCTGCCTGTGTCTCTGCCTCTCTCTCTCTCTCTCTCTCTGTGACTATCATAAATAAATAAAAAAAAAATAAAAAAAAAAAAAGAAAAGAATCAAATCGAATCGAATTGAATAGAATTGAAAATAATCGAATCGAATCGAAAATAATCAAATCGAATCGAAAATAATGGAATCGAAAAGAACCGAATCAATTCGAATCGAAAATAATCGAATCGAAAAGAATTAAATCGAATCGAAAATAATCGAATCGAATCGAATTGAACTGAATTGAAAATAATAGAATCGAATAGAAAATAATCGAATCTAATCGAAAAGAAATCGAATTGAAAAGAATCGACTCGAAATTAGTCGATTCGTATTGAATGTAATCGAAAATAATCGAATTGAATTGAAACGAAAATAATCAAATCGAATCGAAAATAAAAGAACCGAATCGAAAATAATCGAATCGAAAAGAATCAAAAGGATTCGAATCGAAAATAATCGAATTGAATCAAAGAGAATCGAAAATAATCGAATCAAATTGAATCAAAAATAATCGAATCGAATCAAATTGAAACGAAAATAATCGAATCGAATCGAATCGAATCGAATTGAATCAAAAACAATCGAATCGAATGGAATCGAATATAATTGAAAAGAATCGAATTGAATTGAAAAGAAAATAATGGAATCGAATCGAATAGAATAGAAATTTGAATTGAATCGAATCGAATCGAAAATGAATCGAATCAAATCGAATCAAAAATAATTGAATCGAATCGAATCGAATTGAAAATAATCGAATCAAATAGAAAATAATCGATTCGCATCGAATCGAATCGAAAATAATAGAATCGAATTGAATGGAAAATAATCGAATCGAATCAATAATAAGCGAATTGAATCGAAAAGAATCGAATCGAAAAGAATCGAATCGAAAATAATCGAATCAAATCCATTCAAATCGAATCGAAAATAATCGAATCGAATCGAAAATATTCGAATCGAATCGAATCGAAAATAATCGAATCAAATCCATTCAAATCGAATCGAAAATAATCGAATCGAATCGAAAATATTCAAATCGAATCGAATCGAAAATAATCGAATCAAATCGAATTGAATCGAAAACAATTGAAATGAATCAAATCGAATCGAAAATATCCAATCAAATCGAATCAAATCAAATAAAAAATAATCGAATCGAATCGAATTGAAAATAATCTAATCAAATCAAATTGAATCGAAAATAATCGAATCAAATGGAATCGAATCAAATCGAAAAGAATCAAATAGAATTGAATCGAAAATAATGGATTCGAATAGAATAGAATAGAATAGAATAGAATAGAATAGAATAGAATAGAATCGAAAATAATCGAAACGAATTGAAAATAATCGAATCGACTCGAACCGAATCGAAAATAATGGAACCAAATCGAATCAAATTGAATCGAAAATAATTAAATCGAATCGAACCGAATTGAATCGAAAATAATCGAATTGAATTGAATCAAATCAAAAATAATCTAATCGAATCAAATCGAAAATAATCGAATCAAATCAAATCCAAAATTATCGAATCGAATAGAAAATAATTGAATGAAAATGAATTGAATCGAAAATAATCGAATCGAAAAAATAGAACCGAATCAAAAATAATCAAATTGAATTAAAAGTAATCGAATCGAATTGAAAAGAATTCATTATAATCAAATCGAATCCAATCGAATTGAAACGAATATAATTGAATAGAATTCAATTGAAAATAATCGAATTGAATTGAATTGAAAATAATCGAATTGAATGGAATCAAATAAAAAATCAAATTGAATCGAATCGTATCGAATATAATCCACACGAATCAATCGAATCGAAAGCAATCAAATAGAATGGAATCGAAAACAATCGAATCAAATCGAAAAGTATCAAATCGAATCGAAAATATCGAATCAAATCGAATCAAATCAAAAATAATCGAACCGAATCGAATCAAAAATAATTGAATTGAATTGAATCGAATCGAAAATATCCATTCGTATCAAATCGTATCGAATCGAAATAATCAAATTGAATTGAATCCAAAAATCAAATCGAATAAAAAATAATCGAAATGAATCTAAAATAATCGAATCGAAAAGAATGGAATCGGTTGGAATGAAAAATAATCGAAACGCATCGAAAAGAATCGAAACACATCAAAAAGAATTGAATCAAATCGAAAATAATCGAATTGAATCGAATCAAATAAAAAATAATCGAATTGAATCAAATCGAATCGAAAATAATCGAATCGAATCGAAAATAATCAAATCGAATTGAATCGAATCAAATCGAATCAAATTAAAACGAATCGATTTGAAAATAATCGATTCACATCAAATCGAATCGAAAATAATGGAAACGAATAGAATCGAAAATAACCAAATCAAATCGAATCGAATAAAAATAATCGAATCGAATCTAAAAGAATCGAATCAAAAATAATCGAGTCGATTCGAATCAAAAATATTGAATCGAATTGAAAAGATTGGAATCGAAAAGAATCAATTCGAATTGAAAATAATCAAATCGAATTGAAAGGATTCGAATCGAATTGAAAAGAATTGAATCGAATCGAAAGAATCTAATCGAATCGAATCTAATCAAATCAAAATAATCGATTCGCATCGAATCCAATCGGAAATAATTGAATTGAATTGAAATGAAAATAATCGCATCAAATTGAAAAGAATCTAATCTAATCGAAAATAATCTAAACGAATCCAATCGAATCAAATCGAAATTAATCGAATCGAAATGAATAAAATCGAAAATAATAGAACCAAATCGAACTGAATTGAATCTAAAATAATCGAATCTAATCGAACCAATTGAATCAAAAATAATCGAATCGAATCGAACCAAATTGATTCGAAAATAATCAAACCGAATCGAATCGAAAATAATCGAATCGAATTGAAAAGAAACTAATCGAATCAAAAATAATCGCATCGTATCGAGATTGATCGAATCGAATCAAATCAAATCGAATTGAAAATAATCGAATTGAATCAAGAATAATCGCATCGAATTGAATTGAATCGAAAATAATCGATTCACATCAAATCGAATCGAAAATAATCCAATCGAATTGAATCAAATATAATCAAATCGAATAGAAAATAATCCAAATGAAAAGAATAGAATAGATTTGAATCAAAAATAATCGAATCGAATCAAAAATAATCGAATCAAATCGAAAAGAATCGAATCGAATGAAATCCCTAACCCTAACCCCTAACCCCTAACACTAAACCTATCCTAGCCCTAACCCTTAACCCTAACCCTAACCGTAAGCCTTACCCTAACCCTAACCCCTAAACCCTAACCCTAACCCTACCCAAACCCTAACCCCTAACACTAACCTTAACCCCTAACCATAACCATAACACTAACACTAACCTAACCCCTAAACCCTAACCCTAAACCTAACCCTAACCTTAACCCTTAAACCTAACCCTTAACCCTAACCCTAACCCTAAACCTAACCCTAACCCTAACTCCTAACCCTAACTCTAACCCTAAACACTCACTCTAACCCTAACCCTAACCCTAAACCTAACATTAACCCTAACCCTAACTCCTAACCAGCAACCCTAAGCCCTAACACTAACCCTTAACCCTAACCCTAACCCTAATCCTAACACTAACCCAAACCCTACCCTAACCTTAACCCCTAACCTTAACCCTAACCCTAACACTAACACTAACCCTAACACCTAACCCCTAACCTTAACCTTAACCCTAACCCCGACCCCCTAACTCTTTTTTTATAAATTTTTCTTAATTTTAATTTTTATTTATGATAGTCACAGAGAGAGAGAGAGAGAGGCAGAGACACAGGCAGAGGGAGAAGCAGGCTCCATGCACCGGGAGCCCGATGTGGGATTCGATCCCGGGTCTCCAGGATCGCGCCCTGGGCCAAAGGCAGGCACCAAACCGCTGCGCCACCCAGGGATCCCCCCGACCCCCTAACTCTTAACCCTAACCCTAACCCTAACCCTTAACACTAACCCTTAAACCTACCCCTACCCCTAACCCCTGAACCTAAACCTAACCCTATCCCTAACCCTTAAACCTAACACTTAACCCTAACCCTAAACCTAACCCTAACCCCTAACCTTAACCCAAACCCCTCACCCTAACCCTAACCCTAACACTAACCCTAACCCCTAACCCTAACCCAAACCCTAACCCGAACCCCTAACCCGTACCCTAACCCGTACCCTAACCCCTAACCCGTACCCTAACCCTAACCCGTACCCTAACCCTAACCCGTACCCTAACCCGTACCCTAACCCTAACCCCTAACCCGTACCCTAACTCTAACCCCTAACCCGTACCCTAACCCCTAACCTGTACCCTAACCCTAAACCTAACCCGTACCCTAACCCTAACCCGTACCCTATCCGTACCCTAACCTGTATCCTAACCCTAACCAGTACCCTAACCCATACCCTAACCCCTAACCCTAACCCTAATCCATACCCGTACCCTAACCCTTACCCTAACCCGTAACCTAACCCTAACCCGTACCCTAATCCTAACCATAATCCTAACCTGTATCCTAACCCGTACCCTAATCCTAACCCGTACCCTCCTTAACCCATACCCTAACCCGTACCCTAACCCTAACCCCTAACTCTAACCCTAATCCGTACCCTAACCCTAACCCTAACCCTAACCCTAACCACTAACCCGTACCCTAACCCGTACCCTAACCCGTATCCTAACCCTAACCCCTAACCCTAACCCTAACCTGTACCCTAATCCCTAACCCGTACCCTAACACCTAACCTGTACCCTAAACCTAGCCCTAACCCCTAGCCCAAACCCTAACCCATAACCCTAACCCTGCCTTCACCCCTTACCCTAAACTCTAACCCCATCCCCCACTCTATCTCTAACCGTATTCCCTCCCTCTATTCCCTAACCCTAAACCCTATAACCTATCAGTAACATTACCCTAATCCAGACCCTAAGTCAATTTCCTAGTCCCTAATACCTTACTTTAACTCCTACCTCTTGACCCTTACCCCATCCCTCACCCTCACCAGTAACTCGTATGCATAACCATGATCACTAACCCATAACATCTAACCTAACCTTAACCACCTATTGCTCACCCTAAACCCTAACCCTATCTCAATTCTCCCCATTCACTTACCTTGTCGTTCTGAGTAGCCCTGCTGAGGTGGATGTGACTCTGAACAGCGCCTCCAGGGTCCTCCAGCGGGTCCTGAGGAAGCCGGACTCCTGTCTTGGCGGACGTGGCCCCATGTCTTCCTGAGTCATAGACAGCGGGTCCTGAGGACGAGAGGGGTCCTGTCACTGTGGATTATGCGTCACATCCTCCAGAAGCCTCCCCGCGGGTCCTGAGAAGGCCGGGGCTCCTGTCAGCGTAGACGCTGCCCAACGTCATCCCGAAGACTCACTGCAGGTCCTGAGGAGGCTGGGGTTCCTGTCCCCGTGGACACAGCCCCACGTCATCCCGAAAACTCACCGTGGGTCCTAAGGAGGCCGGGGATCCTGTCAGGGAGGACGCGGCCCCACATCTTCCTGAAGTCTCACCGCGGGTCCTGAGGAGACCAGGCTCCTGTCAGCGAGGACGGGGCTCCACATCCTCTGGAAGCCTCACCGCGAGTCCTGAGGAGGCCAGGGCTCCTGTCACCGTGGAGGCAGCCCCACATGGTCCTGAAGCCTACCCGCGGGTACTGAGGAGGCCGGGGCTCCTGTCAGCGTGGACGCGGCCCCACGTCCTCCTCAGGCCTCCAGAGCGCAGAGGGGCTCCTGTTACTGTTGGCGGACGAGGCCTACTGCGCATGTGCGCCCTTGACCCGGGCCTGGGTTCGGGCGCCCCCTGCGGGATGCTCAGGAGCTGAAGGAGGCCGTGCAGGAGGCGGCGTCCCCGTGCCCAGGGCCGGACCTGCCTCCTTCCAGGCTCCAGCTGAGACCTATGAGCTTCAGAAATGTCGCGCTGAAATGGAGCCCAACACCCGGCTTCCCCAGAAATACTTAAGGACAATGAATTGGAGCCCACAGGATGCGAAATGAAATGTGGACCAAACTTTTACCACGTCCGCCAAGACTCACTCAACCCTCTTCCACTGTGGGCTGGACCGCGGGCTAGTGCAGCCGCCCTGGAAACAGTCAGGAGGCTCCTCAGGAAGTTACCGATAGACCTGCCCTGCGACCGGCAGGTGCACGGCCTGGAGCTCACTCCGAAGATACAGATGCAATGAAATGCCGGGACACCTGCGCCCCAATGTCTACAGCAGCCGGGTCCACAGTAGCCACACTGTGGGAGGAGCCTCGGTGCCTTCAGACAGATGATGGATAAAGAGGATGGGAGATAGATGATGGTCATAGAGAGAGGAATGGTACTGAGCTATCAAAGAGAAGGAAATCTTGCCATTTGCAATGATGCGGATAGAACTAGAGGGATCATGTTAAGTGAAATAAGTCAGTCAGGAAAGAGAATGACCGTGTGGTGTCATTCATAGGTGGAATTAAAGAAGCAAAGCAGATGAACTACTGTGAAGGGAAGGAAAGACAAATAAGATGAAAACAGATGCAGGAAATACAGACTCTTAATCATAGGAAACAAACTGAAGATCGCTGGAGGGGGGGGGGGAGGGGTTAACGGGGGAAGGGCACGAAGGAGGGCAGGTGATATCACGAGCACTGCTGTTCTCTCCAACTGGTGAATCCCTGAATTCTACCTCTGAAAGTAGAATTATACTTTCGCTATAACGAAAACACTATACGTTAAATCATTGGGTTTAAATTAAATTAAGTTAAAAAATATCAGTTGTATCAGAGCACATTTCCTTCTGAACTCTCTGTTATGCTCCTTCAGCTTATGCTGGAACCACCCCCTGTGGGTCTAAGTAGGTGCCACGCCTCGTTCATGGCCCAACCCAGGGCTAGAACTCAGGACCCCGAGATCAGGACCAGAGGTGAGGTGAGGAGTCGGATGCTTAACCGACAGAGCCAGCCGGGGGTCCGAGAACCACACTGCTTTATCCTGTGACATCGTTTGAAATAGGAAAGTGCTGCGTCCCACTCTATCCTGCTTTTCCAATCCTGATTTGCTGTCCGGGGTCATTTGTGGGGGCTGACGGATGTTAGGTTTTTTTTTTTTTTTTCCTATTTCTAGGATCTACCACCATGATTTTGATAGGAATGACATTGAAACCGAGGGTGGCTTCAGGAACTGCGGACATTTTCACAAGATGAGGCTCCCACCCCACGAGCCCAGGACGACCTCCCAGAGCCTGGTACGGCTCAGTGCACAAGTCTTGTGCTCCTTTGGTTCAGTCTCATTATTTATTCTCTGTGATGCTCCTGAGAAGGGAGTCACGTCCTTCATTTCCTTCCTGAGTGCTCATTGTCGGGACACAGCAAGGCTACTCTGCTCTGTAGGGTCAGTTGGTGTCCCGTGAATTTACTGAATTCAATCATTAGTTCTAACAGGTTTTGGTGTGGGCTCTCGGGTTTCCTGTTTCTAGTACCAAGTCTTCAGCAAGTAGGGACAGTGTGACGTCCCTCTTCCAGGTGTGAAACCTTTGCTGTTTCCTGTCTGTTGACTACATTAGGACTTCCAGTGCTGAGAGGGGACCTCCTTGGCTTGTTCCTGCTCTTAGGGGAGACGATTTCAGGTTTTCACCCTTGAAGATGATGTCAGCTTCCTAGCGGCCTTTATTCTGTTGATAGACATTTCCTCAAAACCCACTATGCTTTTGATGCTGTATTTTGTCAAATGTTTTTTCTGCAACTCTTGAGAGGATTGTATGCTTTTTGTCCTTTCTCTCGTTTTTCTTTTTTTTAAGATTTTATTTATATATCCTTGAGAGACACAGAGACACAGAGAGAGAAAGGCAGAGACACTGGCAGAGGGAGAAGGCGGCTCCATGTAGGGAACCCGACGTGGGACTCGATCCCAGGACTCCAGGATCACGCCCTGGGCTGAAGGCAGGCGCTAAACCGCTGAACCACCCGGGGCTGCCCCATGTCCTTTCTCTGGTTAATGTGATGGATCCTGCTGACTGATGGACAGAGGGGCCGTGGGTAGGACACGGGCGACATAGATGAACAATAGTAACAGCTATAAGCGTCTGGTTCGTAAATAAAATAAGTCACAGAAATTTAGAAAATACAGCCTAGGGAATAGTCAGTACTGTTGTGACAACTTTGTACGGGGACAGACGGTGACGCCGCTTCTCGTGGGGGGGAGCTGAGTAAGGCACAGAATTGTCAAGTCACTAGTTGTAGCCGTGAAACTACTGTCACATTGTGTGTTGACTGTACTTCAGTAAATATCAAGGAAAAGGGGTTTCTGGTAGGACTCCCGGTGGGTCCGTGAAAGGCATTTACACGGTCGTTACACACACGAAGGCACCTCTGCAGAGGGGATAAAGATGCTCACGTGTCTTCATGTTAATTTTTAGAAAATTTACTTGAGAGAGGGTGTGGTAGGGAGGGGCAGAGGGAGAGGGGGAACCTGGAGCGGACTCCTCACCCAACGGAGCCCGAGCCCCACGCGAGGCTCCATGCCACAACCTCGAGATCCTGACCTGAGCCAAATTAAAGAGTAGACGTGGAACCGACTGAACCACCCAGGAGCCCCTCAAATGTTAAGTGTGACCCCATGCTGTGAACTCTGGGGGTCGGGGGGACATCTGTGACCCCCAGTCTGCCTAGAATGGTGGGAGGCCTGCAGGGCCCAAGGATGGGAACTGAGGATGTGGGAGGGTGCCTGCATCCCCTTCCCACCTGGTGTGGGGACAGGACCCTCCACCAGGACCCTCGGCCTTCAGGGTGAAGGGCTAAGTGCTGATTGGACCCCGCCTGCCCACAGTGATGATGCGGGACCCCACTGTGGGCGGAAATGTGCAGCCCCCGGGTTCCACCGCTGCCTGGCGCTCACTGTGCTTCTGCAGACCTTCGGAAGCACTCGTGCTTTGGATCTGGCTCACAGCGACCCGACTCTCCTGCTCTCCCCAGTAGCTCAGTACTCCCACTCTCCTCAGTACCCCCACTCTCCCCAGTATCCCCACTCTCCCCAGTACTCACACTCACCCCAGTACCCCAACTCTCCCACTCTCCCCAGTACTCCCACTCTCCCCAGTACCCCAACTCTCCCCAGTACCCCAGAACTCCCACTCTCCCCAGTTCCCCAACTCTCCCACTCTCCCCAGTACACGGTGCATAAAGAGGAGGCACTCACACAGTGACAGGTCACAGGTGAGTGGCCCCTGATGCCTGCTCCCCGTGGACCACTCTGCGGTCTGTGTGTCTGGGTGGGGGCGTTGGCCTCCTGGGCTGGGGTCCAAAACACCCCGACCCCAATGAGATGACCTTGAGCAGCTCCTGCAGCCCTTCCACAGCCCCACGGGGTGAGGGCGGCCCCCTAAGGCCCTGTCCAGGGAAGGAGGCTGCAGTCGGAGTTCGGCAGCTCCCCCGGGACCCCCGCTCCCCTGTAAGGCCTGTGCTATGCAGGGAGACACAATACGTGACCTTTCCAGCCCGTCCTAGATGCAAGGACCCCGACAGGGATGACACCCACCCCCGCCCCACTCTGTGGTGAGGGGAGGACGGTCAGGGCCTGCTGGGTCCCCCTGACCGGTGAGCAGGCTTGCTCTTCACGCACTGGAGTGCGGGCAGAGTCCCTCGTGCTCCCCCCAGACCCCCCCTCAGGCTATTCACGCATCATTGCCCTCAGGGTGGGGAGTTTGGTCGCACTCTTGCTGGCATCAGGTTTTAATTTTGATGAAGTCTAGTCCGTTGCTTTCTCCCCTCGGTCGTTGTGCTTGTGGAATCTAAGAGAAACCTTCGATATCCCCTGGGCTGGGAGACATCACCCCGAGCATCAGATCGGCAGTTCGCCAGAGCCTCCTGGGTCCCCCGCCCGTGTGCTCCTGATACCAGGGTGGGAGCGCTCTGTGATCCCAGCGTGAAGGCGTGTCCTGGGACAGTGGCTGGGAAGGTGGACTGTAGGTGGGCGAGTGACAGACAGGCAGTGAGGGCCCATGTGTGATGTTCCAGCCAAGCCTGTGCCCCTCAGGGTATGGGGTTGTCTCCGGCTCCAGTCAGATGGAGGGGGACCTGCCCACGGGGAGCACCCGGACGCATGTGTCCTCGGAAGGTTTTCATGTGCCGTCATTCTTGGATGTGTTTGGATTGCAGCACCATGCAGGAGGACTCGGAGAACCTACTGGCCTTGGGAAGGGCCAATATCGTGGCCCAGTACCATCAGGTGAGGCCCAGAAGGGACCATAGACAATACACACCCACGACAAGGGAGACCATACCTGCAAGGCAGGGGAGGCCCAGGAGAGGATCAGAGCCAAGGATGAGTCAGGTCAGCCCAGACAAGGACCATAGTCACCAGGAACAACTGAGACCTTGGGGATGGTACTGGTGTCAGTAGCAACTAAGGGTCCATCCTGGATGTTAGTCATTGGTAGCTGAGGAGCCCAGTCACCAGGTACAGTGAGGCCTGAGTGGGGACCACAGTCACCAGGTCCAGATGAAGTCCACAGCTACCATGTCCAGGTGAGGCCCAGGTGGGGACCAGAGTCACCAGGTCCAGGTGAGGTGAAGGTGGAGACCACAGTCACCAGGTCCCGGTGAAGCCAAGGTGGGGACTACAGTAGCCAGGTCCACATGAGGCCCAGATGGGGACCAGAGTCGCTAGGCTCAGGTGAGGCCCAGTTGGGGACTAGAGTCACCAGGTCTGGGTGAGGCCCAGGTGGGAACCACAGTCACCAGGTCCAAGTGAGGCCCAGGTGGGAACCGCCTTGATAGAAATGCGAACTCTTCTCATTGTAGCGTTCCAACTCTCTTTAAATCTCAGGCCGAATTCATAAGTTTTCAGGATGATTTGAAAGTTAGCTAGGTAATTTGGTGGGGACAGGTGACTTGGGGACCCTACTCTTCGACTGTCTTGCCCTTCTGACAGGAATATTTTTAGCAGTGAACAGTAAAGTCTGTTTATTAAAAGTTGTTATTGATTTGTGCAAACAAATTTCTGTAGGCTTAAAGCAACTGTGAATCACACATATCCACACTGGCTAGAAAAATTTTTTAACCTGAGTTTCTAGATCATTTTCATTATGTGAGTGATTTCTTTCTAAAACTAATTACCAAAGGAAGTAGGGCAATGTGACAAGAGAAATAGCCAAACAACATGAGAAAAAAGAAACAAACATATGGTTCTTGGTTTTTCTCTTGCTGATATGATGAATCACATTGATTGTTTTACGGGTGTTGAACCAGCCTTGTGTCCCAGGGATAAATCCTACTTGGTCACGGTGAATAATTTTCTTAATGTACTGTTGGATCCTATTGGCCAGTATCTTGTTGAGAATTTTTGCATCCATGTTCATCAGGGATATTGGTCTGTAATTCTCCTTTTTGGTGGGGTCTTTGTCTGGTTTTGGAATTAAGGTGATGCTGGCCTCATAGAACGAATTTGGAAGTACTCCATCTCTTTCTATCTTTCCAAACAGCTTTAGGAGAATAGGTATGATTTCTTCTTTAAACGTTTGATAGAATTCCCCTGGGAAGCCATCTGGCCCTGGACTCTTGTGTCTTGGGAGGTTTTTGATGACTGCTTCAATTTCAGCCCTGGTTATTGGCCTGTTCAGGTTTTCTATTTCTTCCTGTTCCAGTTTTGGTAGTTTGTGGCTTTCCAGGAATGCGTCCATTTCTTCTAGATTGCCTAATTTATTGGCGTATAGCTGTTCATAATATGTTTTTAAAATCGTTTGTATTTCCTTGGTGTTGGTAGTGATCTCTCCTTTCTCATTCATGATTTTAGAACCATATGATCCTCTCATTGGATGCAGAGAAAGCATTTGACAAAATACAGCATCCATTCCTGATCAAAACTCTTCAGAGTGTAGGGATAGAGGGAACATTCCTCGACATCTTAAAAGCCATCTATGAAAAGCCCACAGCAAATATCATTCTCAATGGGGAAGCACTGGGAGCCTTTCCCCTAAGATCAGGAACAAGACAGGGATGTCCACTCTCACCACTGGTATTCAACATAGTACTGGAAGTCCTAGCCTCAGCAATCAGACAACAAAAAGACATTAAAGGCATTCAAATTGGCAAAGAAGAAGTCAAACTCTCCCTCTTCGCCAATGACATGATACTCTACATAGAAAACCCAAAAGTCTCCACCCCAAGATTGCTAGAACTCATACAGCAATTCGGTAGCGTGGCAGGATACAAAATCAATGCCCAGAAGTCAGTGGCATTTCTATACACTAACAATGAGACTGAAGAAAGAGAAATTAAGGAGTCAATCCCATTTACAATTGCACCCAAAAGCATAAGATACCTAGGAATAAACCTAACCAAAGATGTAAAGGATCTATACCCTCAAAACTAGAGAACACTTCTGAAAGAAATTGAGGAAGACACAAAGAGATGGAAAAATATTCCATGCTCATGGATTGGCAGAATTAATATTGTGAAAATGTCAATGTTACCCAGGGCAATATACACGTTTAATGCAATCCCTATCAAAATACCATGGACTTTCTTCAGAGAGTTAGAACAAATTATTTTAAGATTTGTGTGGAATCAGAAAAGACCCCGAATAGCCAGGGGAATTTTAAAAAAGAAAACCATATCTGGGGGCATCACAATGCCAGATTTCAGGTTGTACTACAAAGCTGTGGTCATCAAGACAGTGTGGTACTGGCACAAAAACAGACACATAGATCAGTAGAACAGAATAGAGAATCCAGAAGTGGACCCTGAACTTTATGGTCAACTAATATTCGATAAAGGAGGAAAGACTATCCATTGGAAGAAAGACAGTCTCTTCAATAAATGGTGCTGGGAAAATTGGACATCCACATGCAGAAGAATGAAACTAGACCACTCTCTTTCACCATACACAAAGATAAACTCAAAATGGATGAAAGATCTAAATGTGAGACAAGATTCCATCAAAATCCTAGAGAAGAACACAGGCAACACCCTTTTTGAACTCGGCCATAGTAACTTCTTGCAAGATACATCCACGAAGGCAAAAGAAACAAAAGCAAAAATGAACTATTGGGACTTCATCAAGATAAGAAGCTTTTGCACAGCAAAGGATACAGTCAACAAAACTAAAAGACAACCTACAGAATGGGAGAAGACATTTGCAAATGACATATCAGATAAAGGGCTAGTTTCCAAGATCTATAAAGAACTTATTAAACTCAACACCAAAGAAACAAACAATCCAATCATGAAATGGGCAAAAGACATGAACAGAAATCTCACAGAGGAAGACATAGACATGGCCAACATGCACATGAGAAAATTCTCTGCATCACTTGCCATCAGGGAAATACAAATCAAAACCACAATGTGATACCACCTCACACCAGTGAGAATGGGGAAAATTAACAAGGCAGGAAACAACAAATGTTGGAGAGGATGCAGAGAAAAGGGAACCCTCATACACTGTTGGTGGGAATGTGAACTAGTGCAGCCACTCTGGAAAACTGTGTGGAGGTTCCTCAAACAGTTAAAAATATACCTGCCCGACGACCCAGCAATTGCACTGTTGGGATTTACCCCAAAGATACAGATGCAGTGAAACGCCGGGACACCTGCACCCCGATGTTTATAGCAGCAATGGCCACGATAGCCAAACTGTGGAAGGAGCCTCAGTGTCCAACGAAAGATGAATGGATAAAGAAGATGTGGTTTATGTATACAATGGAATATTACTCAGCCATTAGAAATGACAAATACCCACCATTTGCTTCAACGTGAATGGAACTGGAGGGTATTATGCTGAGTGAAGTAAGCCAGTCGGAGAAGGACAAACATTATATGTTCTCATTCATTTGGGGAATATAAATAATAGTGAAAGGGAATATAAGGGAAGGGGGAAGAAATGTGTGGGAAGTATCAGAAAGGGAGACAGAACGTAAAGACTGCTAACTCTGGGAAACGAACTAGGGGTGTTGGAAGGGGAGGAGGGCGGGGGGTGGGAGTGAATGGGTGACGGGCACTGGGGGTTATTCTGTATGTTAGTAAATTGAACACCAATAAAAAATAAATAAATAAAAATAAATAAAAAAAAAGAAACAAAAAAAAATGCTAAGCATTTTTCTCGGGATGAGAGAAATCCTGATCGTGTAAGGTTTTTTTCACTCTGCCCTGAGAAAAACCAATTCCCTGACTCAGATGCTTCAGGAGACAACTGGGTTTCTGATCCAGTAAATCGTGACTGCCTCTGGCACTTGGTTCCCACAGCTGTGGATGTGGCCTCAGACCAGCTCGGTGGTTTCCAGGCTGCACTTGGAGGAATTGGAAGGGCTCTGAACATGCACCTTAGGGGCAGTCTGGGATCCATACCCTACAGCTTTTAATTGATAGGTACACCAACTCACATAAAACTTTGCTAGAAAGAAGTCGAATTGTGAGTTTTAAGAAGAATTGAAAACGGGCAGCCTGGGTGGCTCAGCCGTTTAGCACTGCCTTCTGCCCAGGGCGTGATCCTGGAGACCCAGGATGGAGTCCCACTTCGGGCTCCCTGCATGGAGCCTACCTCTCCCTCTACCTGTGTCTCTGCCTCTCTCTCTCTCTCTCTCTCATGAATAAATAAATAAAATATATTTTTAACAAGTATATTGTAGGGCAGCCCCAGTGGCTCAGCGATTTAACGCCACCTTCAGCCCAGTGTGGGATGCTGGAGATGCAGGATGGAGTCCCATGTCAGGCTCCCTGCATGGAACCTGCTTCTCCCTCTATCTGTGTCTCTGCCTCTCTCTCCCTCTCTCTCAAATAATAAATAAATAAATAAATAAATAAATAAATAAATAAATAAATAAATAAAATGAAAAAGTATATTGCAGCTATATTGGTAGCTATATTAATAAAGTGTGTTGTTTTTACATTTTATGGTGACTGGACCTAGCAAGTCTCTACATCAACAACCATCACTTCTAGTCCTCACAACAGTGTCATGGGACAGGCGGTATTATTTCCTTTTTATAGATGAAATTGATGACCTCAAGCACATGCGGTTCCTTCCCTTTCTTTTTTTCTGTTCAGAATATACAAGCTATAAGAGAGTAAATTGCAAGAAAGCCACTTGCGTGACGAACACCTCTACTTTCCTCAGATGATTTTAATATTTTTCTCAATTCTGAACTCCTTATCTATCTTACTACTCCTTTTCAAATAACTTAGGATACATTTTCCCAGGACTTGTTCAGAGAACCAGTCCCTGGATTAATGTCTTTCCCTAAGTATGAATCAGTGACCTGAAACAGACCCAGCATACACAGATTCTCCTATTTATTCAACAGCCATCCATTCCAAAAAGAAGTCTATTTGGCCTTCTATATGGCAGGTACAGAGACAGGCTCTGTCCCCACTGGGTTTCGATCTATGTCTCAGAGTACTACCTGCAGGCTTTTGAACTTCATATCAGGAGCCTTAATGCTGATTTCTGAGGGCAAAACAAGCAAGTCCACAGTTCTCCTTCATGCTTCCCCAGCAGACCCTTGGGTTCTCTCCACAGAGTTGAACTGTTACTGAGCCATTGGTTGTGTAGGTCAGTCACAGAGCAGCATTGCCATCCAAAACAAAAAGGAGGAAAAAGGAGTTTGGAAGTAGTTGGGTCTCACAAATCGTAGGGAGGGAATATTGAAACTGTGACAATGTTTCTTAGTGCACCTTTTCTCAGAGCCACATCTCTCCTGTTCTTGACTGAGGGACAGGAGAGTCTAGGTAGGGAGAAATAGGTAGGGGGCTACAGATTCAGGCTCACAAAGATCCTAAGGATGCTGAGATGTAAGGAAACCAGAAATAAAGGAACAAACGAGACCACCCTGCCTTAGGTATGGGTAGAGAGGGTCTTTTTTATGACAGTCCTCTGTGCCCAACAAAGGATAACCAGACTCTAAAAAGAAGTAAACCATTAAAGATGTTATCACTAGTCCTTACTCAAACCAAGACATCCCAAGAATGAGAAGGTCACAAGCTCCCTGATCAGTTCTAAATGAAAAACTGTCAGGGGAGGCCCATGTGGGCAACCCAGCCTGGGCCCCTCCCACTCCTGAGAGCTTTCTCAGTATCCTTGCTTAATAAACTCCCGTCACTTTACTCACTCTTTGTCCACCAGATTCATTCTTCGACTCCGTGAGACAAGAACCTGACTTTCTCACTTCATTCAGCCTGCTGCACTTCTCTTACCCAAGCTCCCTGGGAAATTACTTCATTGGCTTAATCCCATCTCACTCTCCTCCTGCCTCATATCCTTTGGATTCTTCACCACCAAAGGCCAACGAACCAAGAGATGCAGGGAGGGATAGAAGACCCAGGTGATAGGGGGTATTAAGGCCAAAGAAATATAGTTTAAAATTACATCTGCTTTTTTAAAAAAAGATTTTGTTTATTTACTCATGAGAGACACAGAGAGAGAGAGAGAGAGAGAGAGAAAGAGAGAGAGGCAGAGACAGAGACAAAGGGAGAAGCAGGCTCCCTGTGGGAAGCCCAAAGTGGGACCCATCCTAGGACCCAGGATCAACCACTGAGCCACCCAGGCATCCCTACAATTACATTTCCTAACAAACTTGCAGTCCATAAACAAATACTTGAAACCGACAGAGTGGGACATTCTTCCAAGAATTCACAGCTGCCTGAATGTTAATGCTTTGCTAGAGGCCAAAAGCAACATTTGTTTGCTGATAGCCAGACCTCCAGGATCCTGTAAATCTTTCATGTGTGAAAATCCTTTTGGAAACTTCTTTTATCTCTAGAGTCCCCACCCCACACAGCAACTTAAAAGTTTATAACCAAGGCTCCTCATAATCCTGGTGAAGCTTTTCAGACCCAGGGGTCCTGTCCCCATACTTTAATAAAAGCACCTTTTTGCATGAAAAATGTCTCAAGGATTCTCTCTTGACCACTGGCTCCTGGCCCACAGTACATCACAGGTACATCTCTGAGTTAATTGCATCAGCACATCAGGAAAGTACAGAAGATTTTTGCCTATCTTCTTGTATGACACATTCTGGAGGGGGACATTCCCATCTGTTCAATCTGGGTTTTTCTCTTCCTGGGATATATAGCTAGCTAGCTAGGTAGATGATGGAGTGATAGATCTACGGATAGATCAATCCCAGGAACATAAATAGATGTTTATATAAACAAACATATAAACATAAATCTATGTTTCCACTTAATATATTTATTATTAAATGTATTACTCATAATATAATAATTATTATCTATAAACAGAACTATATATTTATATTTAAATATGCAAAATAAACATTTCTATATCTAATCTCTATACGTCCATATATAGATCTCCCTATAGAGATAGAGACAAAATGGTTAGAAATAGGTGTGTGCAGAAAGAGAGAGAAATAGATATAGACCTATAAATATGGAGAGGATCTGCTTTCAAATTCTATCCAACGACCTCTCCTCACAGGCACAGGCAAACGCACACACATATACTCAAGAGCCTTCTGGTATGTGGCCATGACAGGAAATAACACCCCTTGAGATGCCATCTCTTCTCCAACTTAAAGGTACCCGCTTTTCTCCAAAGAATACCTACACAGAGTGAGCAAGCACATGAAAAAATGCTCCACGTGACTTTTCATCAGGGAGACAGAAATCAAAACCACAATGAGATACCACCTCACACCAGTGAAAATGGGGGAAATTAACAAGACAGGAAACGACAAATGTTGGAGAGGATGTGGAGAAAGTGGAACACTCTTGCATTGTTGGTGAGAATGTGAACAGGTGCAGCCACTCTGGAAAACAGTGTGGAGGTTCCTCAAAAAGCTGGAAATGGAGCTATACTACAACCCATCAATTGCACTACTGGGTATTTACCCCAAAGACACAGATGTAGTGAAATGACTGGACACTTGCACCACAATGTTCACACCGGCAATGTTAATAGCAAAACTGTGGAAGGAGCCTTGATGTCCTTCAACAGATGAATGGATAAAGATGTGGTCTATATATACAATGTATTATTATTTAGCCATCTGCAAGGATGAATACCTACCATTTTCATGGACATGGAACTGGAGGGTATTATGCTGAATAAAATAAGCCACATGGAGAAAGAATTATGCGGTTTCACTCTTATGTCGAATGTAAGAAAGAGTGAAGAGGATCATAAGGGAGAGGAGGGAAACTGAGTGGAGAAAATTGAGAGAGGCAGTGTTGTCCCCAAGATTGCGAATCCGAGAAACCACCGAGGAGCCGACACTGATACAAACACACGAGGGTTTATTTACAAGCTCGAGCTTGGGTCCAAGTGTACCCGACACAGCAGAGCAAGGACTTGGACCCTGAGACTAAGGGGCGTGGCAGCTTTATAGGGGCCAGTGGCCCATGGGATACACAGAAAGGTGCACAGTCATGTCGGTCCACACGCAAGTGGCCGATTGAATTACATCTTACCCTATAGTATCCATTTGAGCTGGCCTATTACTTTGGTCAGAATTGGCGCGCAGTTTTGGTGGGCACAAAGCAGGATTACATTGTTCTGAGCCGATTTCCGATTAGGGTGTGCCCAGCGGCCCGACTAGTGTGGGGCAGCGCCTTAAGCAATAAGCAGGTTATGTGGGGGTCATACAGGAGGTGGCAGGTGTAACACAAAATGGAATCAGTCCTGCTCTGCTTGTCCAGGGGTAGGGGATTTTTGTTAAATTTCCTGGGTCTCACAGAAGATAAACTATGAGAGACTCCTAACTTGGGGAAACAAAGGATTGCAGAAGGGGAGGTGGGTGGGAGGATAGTGTAACTGGGGGACGGGCATTAAGGAGGGCATGTGATGTGATGAGCACTGGGTATTATACTACATGTTGACAAATTGAATTTAAATAAAATTTTTTTTAAATTTAAATTTAAATTAAAAAAAAGGTACTGGACGGCTCAGCCATCCTCAGCAATTCATTTATGAAATGGCCTTCAGTAGATCATAAAAAAGTTACGAATGTGAATGGAAAATGACTGAAACTCTTTCCCAGTTCAAATAAATAAGTATTCTGAAAGCAAATCAAAGTTCCAGAATGGAAAAATGCAAAAAACGAGGGAGAGGGAGAAAGAGAAATGAATTCACTTTTTGTGATATTTATTAGTGATGGTCCAATAATGACAAATCCATGATTGTCATTAAAAACAAAGAGTTAATGAACGGTATAGAAACCGATCCCCCAACTAACAGATAAGGCAACTGAGAAGACAAGAGAAGTAATGCACACTGCTCAGGGTCACACGGGTGGCAAGGGGCAAAGCCAAGACTCGATTCTGGTCCAGAGTTCTTTAAACGACCACAAAACGCTAACATCACAGCTTCAGGCTCATCTAGAATTAGTGTCACTTTAGCTCAATAAAACATTCAACCAAAGTAGTCTTTCTTCTGCCAGCTAGTTACATTTCATGAAGCACCCTAAAAGGGATTCGAATTATGTCTCCATGTGTGTCATCAGAATACTGCCTGATGAATTAATTAAACAAAGGTATTCCCCAAAAAAAACCTTAGCTGTGAGACCTTGCCTACCCTTTCACTTTCCAAGTCTTCATGCTTCTATATCTAATTGCCTATATTGTCATAGAAGCCAACCTTACTCAGATTGAGTTTGTCCAAGCTGAGAACTAAGTGCCAGTTTTAATATTTTTAAAACTCAATTTAAAAATAGTTAAACAGAGAATTTCAAATGGCAAACACTGATATTTACATCATCTACTCTTATAACTAACAGAAGGGGTAATCCTGAAACCTAGATGCAGTCGTACCTTTATATGAAAGTATAAAAGCAGAAAGAGTAACCCAAAATTGTCTATTTCACAAAAGCCTATCTAAACTAGTTATGTTCAATGGTGTCTGTCTTGAAGCAACAATCTCTAGAAAGACCTTGTTCAGACCTAGCTCCACCACCAATAAGCATGTGAACTTGGACAATCCAATCCTCCAGAACTCTGTTTCTTTCCTGTGCCTCAGAAGAGAGGACCAGAGCTGATGATCCCTCAGTTCCCTCTCAGACCTAAAATGCTGCTGTGGGGTCCTAAACACTCTATACTGAGCACAAAAAGATGGGGGATCTTATATATACTCAAATGCTAAAATATAAAACGAACTCTGAGCATAGATCCTGAGTATTTTAGGGTTCTCTCCTATGGCGATAGAAAATCCCCAAATCTATACCCCTTTTTATCACAGGCGGTGGGTATATGGGTCCAAGCCACTAGAAATAATAAATATGTGTATCAGAACAGCCATCTACCCTCATGCTCGCTGCTTTTCAAAGCAAAGCCCTCAAAGAACTCCATTATTATTTTCTGAGGGAAACCGGTTAACATGTAGAATCCTAACCTGCCCCTTCCTTTAACCTAAAAAAAAATTAAAATGTTGGCTGGCCATATTAACAAGCTCTCCAGGTTATTCTTTTGCACACTAACATTTGAGAACCACTGGCTAGGCACCAAGGAGAATTGATTTACCTTAAAATAGCAAAATTTGAAATCCTATGTCCTTTCCTATTTTCAGATCATAATAAATAAAGAAATGAAACAGCGAAGAGAGAGGGAAGGAGGCAAACAGAAACAAAGTGCCAATCAAAAATGAGATTTACATAAAGTTTGTCTTTCAAAAATTTATGGACAAAAGACTCCATACTGATGGAAATATGTTAAAAGGACACAGGTGTCAACTGAAAGAGCTCCTGTGGCCAGAGCAGAGACAATATAAGCAACAAAATAAGTAGTGTTGGATTATAACCCAAAGCGTAAAATAAATATCCATGAATCTATACTAATATTAAAAATTGTAAAAGAAAGAAAGAGGGGCACCTGGGTGGCTCAGTCAGTTAAGCTTCTGCCTTAGGCTCAGATCATGATCCAGGTCCCAAGGCAGGCTCCCTGTTCAGCAGGGAACCTGCTTCTCCCTCTCCCTCTGCCCCTCTCACTCATGCTTTTTCTCTCCTCTCTCTCTCAAATAAATAAATAACATCTTGAAAAACAAACAAACAAACACAGAAGAAAGAGAAATCTCCCATGTAGAAGAATTTCAAACAATTTGTGAAGACATTCCACCCTCAAGTTCATGAGCATAGCTTCCCACTCTTATGTGTGGAATACACATAGTAACTTCCTTCTACAAATATATTATGAAAAAGTTATAATAATAATGATAATATAATAATAATAAAGAATCACTTTACTATGGAGAAAGCTGACAAACACTATCTCAGCAAGATGATCAGATCGATACCAAGACTGAAATATCATGTTGATAGTATCTATCCCTTTATATGATATAATAAAAATGGCAGTATATCTCTGTATATAATCCACAATCGCAGTTCAATCATGAGATAAACAACAGACATGTCCCACCTGAGGGAAATTTTACAAAATACTCTACTTCTCAAAGTGTTCCAGTTCAACAACAACAAGGAAAGGCTGAAAAATTGTCACAATCCAGAGGAGCCTAAGAAAACATGAGGACAAGTGTAATGTGATGTGAAGGATGGTAACTTAGCAAAAACTAGGGACATCTGAATAAAGTATGGTCTTTGGTTAATGCGACTATTTTAATATTGATTCATTAGCTAATATTGTACTGTACTAATATAAGATATTGATAATTGGAGAAATTGAGTGCAAGCCCATGAGAATTCTCTGTACTATCTTCTCAATTTCCCTATAAATCTTTGTTTTTTTTTCTAATCAGTAAGATTTATTTTGAAAATTGACTTAAATGAATCAGGCTCCAAGTATGAAGACATTTTAAGAATAGTTTAATTTTTGCCTTATCTTAAAGAGTTCCTTCGATGGGAACAAAGTAAGAATTTTATATCAGAAGGAAAGAAAACACTTATGAACACCTCCTCAATCTGAAAAGCAGGAAAGGATATTAAATAGCAAAAATCAGATAAAATACTTCTTTTATAGTAGACACCATATTGCAAGTGCATTAAAATTAGCAATGCATGACATTTATTCCTGGACATTTGTCTTCCAAAGATGTCACAGTGCTTCAGTGTCAGTTAAGAAATGATTCATGTGAAATTTTTATTAAACCAAATTTACTGGGAAATTACTGTCCAGATAATACTTATTTTGATTTTATTGAGTTCCTTCCTAATCACTGAGCCTTTTCGTTAGAGCTTTCAACTATAGCAAATGCCTTAAAGGCCAATTTTTAAGTTGCTATTATAATACCCTAATGGAATCACGTATCGTTTTCCTTCACTCAGATATGGCACACAGTAGGCACCTGATAAAATACTGAATGAGTGAATGGATAAAATTGCTTTTTTATCATTTCATTCAGCAATTTCATTCTTATCTTTGTCCATTTCATGTTCTAATGTTTATCAACATCAACTCAAGAAGGTTAGGGATCCATTAATTTATTAAGTATTTGGTGCATAGCTACTATGTGCAAGGTGCTAGGAATACCAAGTTAACCAGACATAGATGCAGTCCCTAGCTCCCTCCAGGCCATGCTGGTGGGAGAGACGGATACTAACCAAAAAGTGACCGAAAGACAACTAAACAAGATTATAGTAGCCAATATAAGGTAAAATATACAGCTTACTACAAGTACATGTATAGAAGGCTTAGTCTAACTGGGGCCTCAGAGAAGATGACCAGAAGAAGCAACATTTATATTAAGACTTAGAGAAAGGAGAAGGTAAGTGGTGGAAGGAGAATATTATGAGGAAAAGGAAGGTTTCTGCCTCTGAATTGTAGGGCTCTGGTAAGTCCTTGAGCTTAGGCTCTGAACCTACTTCTTTCTCTGCAAAACTGTGACAGTAATAATGCCTGTGCCATAGAGCTCTAATGAGTAAAGAGTTGACTTTATTTGTGCAATATCTAGGATGTTAGTAAGTACTTAATAAATATTTTCTGGTGGCCATAACAGCCTGGAGCCAGGCTTCCTGAGTTCGAATCCACTTAACTAGCTAGGTCAAAACGACCTTGGACAAGATGTTTTCTTCCTATCTATCCTTTAGTTGGCCCATCAAGATAACATTATCTGCCCATAGGGTTGTTGGAGGATCCCATGAGTTCTTTTATGTGAAGCATGACACAATTCTTGGCACATAATATGTGCCATATGAATGTAACTTGTATTAGCAATAAAGAAATCCTACAACAGTCTAATGAGGTGTTTAGAAATTATTTTTATAGCTTTTAAGGGAATTGAAATTCAAAAAGAACCTAAGTGCCTGTCCGTGTTTACGTAGCTAACCAGTTCATTATCTGAAACCCAAACTCACAATTTCTGTTTTAACCTCACTCCAAGAGGCCTCCGCAAGCCCAAGAAAAAATTGCCTTCCTGGGATCTCAAGGAAGAATCCTTAACATAATAATATGACCATTGGTAATAATGTCTCTTGGTTCTTTCCAAATCCATAAAGATGCTTTTCCTGATGAGTGACTGAGCTGTGAAGAGATGAGAAACCCTCATCCCTCTGAATTACTTGTGTCAGAATATTTTAACCATAGTACTACGGATAGTAAATTATACTTATTAACAGGAAATATGTCTCAGATTGGAATCTGAGCAATCAGATGGGCAGAGAAAAACCGCTTTGACTTGCTCTTCATCTTTTAAAGACAAAGGAGAGCTTTTCTATGTACAAAGTCAGTTGTCAAAAAAGCCTTAGGGAATAAGAGTCTGCAGCATCGAATCCGGCTTCACAGCCCAGACGCCGGTGCTCCAGGTCTTCCTGATCCCAAATCCCTGGACCTGTCCCCCAACACAGGCTGCCACCAGAGGTCATTTGCAATTGCTCTCTTAGGAGCTCCAGGGAAGGGGAAAGGAGCTAGATAGGAAGACGGGACGCGTGGAAGTCGAGAAAATTAAGGCCATTCCACTTTTTTTTTAATTTTTAATTTTTATTTATTTATGATAGTCACACAGAGAGAGAGAGAGAGAGAGAGGCAGAGACACAGGCAGAGGGAGAAGCAGGCTCCATGCACCAGGAGCCCGACGTGGGACTCGATCCTGGATCTCCAGGATCAGGCCCTGGGCCAAAGGCAGGTGCTAAACCGCTGGGCCACCCAGGGATCCCCATTCCGCTTTTAGTCCAGTGTTAGCACACGTCCAGCCATCCCATGCCCCTGCAAAGAAGAGCTGAAATTTCCATTACTTCTGTTACAGGAAAAAACAAAAGTTTACAGCTTAATGTCTTTGAAAGCCCCACATTAGCATAAGAACTGAGCCCAGGCCTAGGGTGGGAAGCCCCTATTAGAAGGAGAACAGAGCTCAATGCCCTTGAAGGCCCCATATCAAAATGTAAACAGAACTTGAGGAATTGCTCCAGCCCTTCTGGAGGTCCCTGAGACCAGCCCTTAAAACTAAGCTAAAACCCACCTCGGGGTCCAAGTCCCTGCTCCGCTGTGTCGGCTGTACTTGGACGCAAGCTCGAGCTTGAAAAAAAACCCTCGTGCGTTTGCATCGGTGTCGGCTTCTCGGTGGTTTCTCGGATTTGCAATCTTGGGCAAACAGTCTGAGATAAAAAAACCAAACCAAAGAAACTCGGACGCAGGCAGAGTAAACGCAGGGTTCTGAGAGAAGCGGCCGAGACCCGGGGGCTTGGGGGCTCTTCTGTGGAGGCCATCCACCTCATTACCCACCTCCACACCATCCACCTACATCATCATCCCCCATTGGATCGCCCCCATACCATCCCCCCTACACCATCCCCCTGACACCCCCACACATTCCCCACCCACACTATAAACACACATCACCCCCCTAAACCATCCCCCACACTCCACCACCATCATACCTCTGCCCCCACACCATCAGCCCCCAGCAAGGACCTGGGGCAGCAGTCCCTGTGGGACATGCTCAGCCTCCCCGGGGTTCTCTGGACAGCCTGCTCCCATCAGAAGCCCTGGTGTCCCATAGAGTACACAGGGGTTGCAGGGAAGGGAAGGCCGGGAGCCCCCGACAGG